>NC_134483.1:66748503-66996003 GCF_040206685.1 Ascaphus truei
GGCACACTGACAGACACACTCACAGACACACAGGCACACTGACAGACACACAGGCACACTCACAGACACACAGGCACACTGACAGACACACAGACACACAGGCACACTGACAGACACACAGGCACACTGACAGACACACAGGCACACTCACAGACACACAGGCACACTGACAGACACACAGGCACACTGACAGACACACAGGCACACTCACAGACACACAGGCACACTCACAGACACACAGGCACACAGGCACACTCACAGACACACAGGCACACTCACAGACACACAGGCACACTCACAGACACACAGACACTCAGTCTGTCACTCACACACTCACCGGGTCACACGTGGCAGCAGTGGGGTCTCCGCACGGCAGTGGGCCCTCTCCAAGACATGGGACACACAGCGCAGCGTGGGCCTCAGCAGCAGCAGCAGCAGCAGAAGCAGCAGCAGGTCCCCCCAGGTCCCCCCCCCCCCCCCCCAGAAGCGGCCGACGCCGCAGCACGCTCCCCGGACACCCCCGGGCAGCATGCGAGGATCGGGGGCAGGTGATTAGGGGGAGATCATGGGCAGGAGGCGGACTGGCGCAGGAGGCGCGCACAGGGGAAGCTGGGTTGGCACTTCCCCCTCCGTCCCACGTGGGGAGCGGAGGGTTCGGGGGGGCTGGATCGCACGCTTGTTTTGGGCTTCCCCCTCCGTCCCACGTGGGGAGCGGAGGGGGGAGGGTGTGGGGGCTGGATCGCGCGCTGCGCTTGTTTTGGGCTTCCCCCTCCGTCCCACGTGGGGAGTGGAGGGGGGAGGGTGTGGGGGCTGGATCGCGCGCGGCGCTTGTTTTGGGCTTCCCCCTCCGTCCCACGTGGGGAGCGGAGGGGGGGGCTGGGTTGCGCGCAGGGCTTGGTTTGGGCTTCCCCCTCCGTCCCACGTGGGGAGTGGGGGGGGGGAGGGATGCGGGGGATTCTGGGTTGCTGAGGGGAACAGGCAGCGCAAATGGCAGGACACTCTGCTTGCCCTCTGCACGCGCGCTGGGACCACAGGATTTGCCGCCATTTTTTTAAACTTTTTTTTTAACCCAATCAGGGAGGGGGATTATTTATTTAAAAAAAAAAAAAAAAATTGGCACGAGCAGGGGGATTCATTGCGCTGCAGCACGGGTCGCCAGCTGCCTAAATCCACTCACAACGGGCGACAGCTTATCATTATTTGTCGAGCACTGTATATATATATATATATATATATATATATATATATATATATATATATATATATATATATATATATATATATATATATATATATATATATATAATAAGAGTGGCATATGTAAGTTACAGACCAGATTAAAATTTGAGACAGCTTTAGCTTTGAAAGAACTTAGACTGATGGTGGCTGTGAGAGTCTCTGGTACAGTAGATTGTTCCAGTTGTGGGGTTCACGGCGGATACTTTGTTGAACCTTGGGACCATGAACAGACTTTTGGAGTCAGATCTCAGTTGATAAGAGCTGCGTGTGGTAGGGGTGAGGAGCTTGTTCAGATAGGCGGCTAGTAGTATATGAAGGCAAGAAATGAAAGATGAACTTTGTGCCTAGACTCAAGTGATGACCAATCTAGTTATTTGAGCATTTCGCAGTGATGTGTGTTGCACTGTAATTGCTTTGGAGGACAAAGCGGCATATTGAGTTGTAGAGGGTATGAAATTTGCTAAGGTGAGTTTGGGGTGCAGTGCCATATTCTATGTCCCCATAGTCAATAATTGGCATTAGCATCTGCTGTGCAATGGACTTTCTGACCAGAAGACTAAGGCTGAGGCCATAGAGGGCTCCAGCCGCGCTCCTCCGTGCTGACGCTGAGGCTCGCCTGCTTGGTCAGGAGTGATTCCATGGACTGGCAGGCAAGCAAGCGTGCACGATCGGAAGGTGGGGGAGGCGGGGCAGTGACATCGCTGGGCCAATAGCCCGCGAAGCGCCGAAATCAACATCATGATGTTGACGTCATGACGCTGCTTCGCGCTGATAGGGTGTTTTCAGCCGACAGCGCACTGAGAAACAGTTTCGGCTGTCGGCTGAAAATCCCTGTGCGTCAGCACACCTGTGGACGTTCGAGGGAGCCCCCTCTAAAGACATCCTCATTGAGGCTGACGGGGCTCAGCACGGAGCGTCTGCACGGCTCAACGCGGCTTCCCCCTCTATGGACCCAGCCTTAGGGAGGATTTGTTCCTATAAAGTACACCCAGTTTCGCATAGTTTTTGGATGTCAGGGTATCAATGTGCAACCAAATATTAAATGGGAGTCAACCCATATGCCTTAATATTTAAAACTAGTAACAGGGGCTAGGACGGTATTAGAGTTGGTTCTGATCTGAAGCTCATTCTTTGGAAGCTTTAGAAATTTAGCTTTGGTTCCAAATACTATTGTTACAGTCTTAACAGTATTTAAAAACAGTTTGCTTTGAGAAATCCAATTTTCAAGTCTCAAAACGTCAGATTAAAGTACGTGTCCAAGGTCGGAGAGGCTAGAGCTGTGTGCATAAGATCACTGCGTCCAAAATACAACACAAAAAAATAATATCACTGTACAACGAAGCACTGTGCATGTGTGTGTTAGAGTCACTGTATCAGGCCTCTGAATCCTAGGTGATCAGGTCATGCAATTTGATACTGTAAGGAATCCACACCTGAGTTTACTGGTTACCTTGCCTTACAGACCTGTGCAATCCTGGAACACTCCCCCTGGTATCTACAGCAGCTGTGCAAGCTATGATTGCAGCCCCAGCCTGGGTTCAGTCATTAGGGCAATGCTGTCACATGCCCCTTCTGCTATTGGTTTGCTGACCTTTAAATACAGCATTCCCACAATGCTTCTCTGCCGAGTATAATCCTTCTTGGAGTTACCTGTGTTCAGCCACAAGCCCTGGCTTGTTATCTCTCATTTCATATCCTGGTTTCTGTTCTAGTTCGTTACACTAGTTCCAGTTTCCTCCAGGCCTGCTGCTACCTCGCTGAGGCCTGTGTTTCCTGGTTCCTGGGGTCTGCTGCTTTCTCACCATTGCAGAGGCCGGTTTCTGTGCTGAAGTGGTGGATCTCCCGCGTTTACTTCAGCTCCCCCGCACAGACCCGTTCTAGGACTCCTGCGCTGAAGCATTGGTTTACCAGTGCTGCCTGGTGGTGTGCCCACTCCGGTCTGCCTACCCCTTACTGAGACCGGTACCATGGGCCATGGTCGCCGCACGCACAGAACCCGCTCCTGTCCGGCAGCTATTACGCTGAAGCGGGACCTAGTTGACTTCCTGTTACCGAAACTCCGCTTGGATAACGTTTACCCTGATGTCTCCTATCCTGACCCTGGCTCGTCCACAGACTACGCTGCTCTCTCCAGTCCCAACCCTGCTATGTACGACTACGGACTGCACAATCCGGATCCGACTACGTGGTCTCAGGTCGGTGATTATACAACCCCACCTCAGCCCCGCGGTCCGGTCCTGGTTTGTGGCGAGCACAACCGTGACAGATACCAGTATCTCATTGGAGCTCATGTATTAAAATTTAAGTTGCAGGCCTCTAATTCGCAAAGACAAATAGTGGGGTACCACTTTCCTTTGACTCTGCGGGGTATCCCCCCCGTCAGTCACCTGTCTCCTGCTCTGCTCCTCTGTAGCTTGGCTCACTTGCTCTCCTGCCTTCATGTGAGTCACATGCAGGTCCCTCTGTACAGGAGGCTCTGGACATATCCTGACTTCCTCAGCTCCATGCACATCTGGGTGGAGTGGGCTGGAAACCAATCCTGAATCCAGTGCTCTAAAAACCATAGAATTTGGTAATAAAAAGTTTTCAGTTCAAATTCTTATCAATAGATCAGCAGAAGTCCTTCATTTAAGTCCATTTATATCCAAAATGATACTGTAGTGCGAACGGTTATTCTAACACAAACCAGTGGCAATCGCCAAAAAGACCCAGGTACATGCTGGGTACATGCTGGGTCTAGTTTAAGGCAAGTTTAAGGCATTTCTGCATTGACTAATGGCCCATCAGATTAACAGCGGGGGTCCCTGGCACTCCCATTCAAACTGAATGGGACTGCCAGGGACCCCTGCTGTGTTAATCCGATGGGTCATTAGTCAATGCAGAAATGCCTTAAACTTGCCTTAAACTAGGCAGGTTACACCCAGCATGTACCCAGCATGTAACCGGGCTAGTTTAATGCAAGCTTTAGAATACTCGTTGTCTCGTCTGTATGTCATCTAAACACATGACCTTGGAGGTATGTATATGTGGTAACTGTGTTAGAATCCTACTCACGGAGGTGGGAGACAATCGAGGGCACCCCGCATGAACGGAACTACCTGCGCCGTCAAGCCACACCAAAGCGAGCTAGGGTATACACATAATCAATGTGAATGTCAACTAGCTTATATGTAAGCACAATAACATTGAAATAAAGCCAAATGATACAACTCACGGTCCGCTGCGACGACTCCCATCAGGCATGCTCCTAGGCAAAAACATGCAGCAAGGGGAAATCGAAGAAGGAACAGCTGGTGCACAGCCGAAAAAAGCAACACTAGGACGCAGTGACCAAACAGATTATTTAATGTATAAAAAACATATAGACTAGACGTACTGATAAATCCTCTAACGCGTTTCGCACGGAGGTGCTTTATCAAAGAGTGATTTGTTATAGCAGGATATGTCTAGATGTAGGGCTTCCCAACTGAGATAGTCAGCTGAAAGCCAATAAAAATGCAATCAATCACTCAACAAAAAACAAACAAATAACCATAGTACTGTATAAAATCAACAGTACTGAACTATAAGCAATTCTGAGAAGTAAATACTAACAATGAGAGCAATTCAAACAATAATCTTAGATGAAGCACATATAGAATAATAAATTCATTAAACTTTGTAAAGGTATACATTTATATGATATCCAATATGGGATAGAGACTGTGTTTTCTCTGTATCTGTGGCAGTTTTAGAATAGAATAGAACTGTCACAAAAATGCAACAATTGCTATTAAAAAACTAGCATACACTGTAACATATGAAACATGGGCATATCTAAAAAGAAACATATGTATCTAATACTCAATTCATAAACAAGAATTTATATACAAAGCTTTCAATCATGAAGAAAATGTTTTAATTCCCATTCCAAATTCATACCTCTAGGATCGAGAGTATCCAATGTAAAAATCCAATAGATTTCTTTGTGGTTAATGGCATTTAGTCTATCACCTCCTCTAATATGTGGTGTGAACTGGAAATTCTGTATGCTCCCCTGGGAACAGTTTGAGAAGTGTCCGGACACTGGGTGTGACAGATCATTTCTCCTAATTAGCCGAGCATGTTCAGCAATCCTTGTCTTCAGGGGTCTGATGGTTCAGCCCACATATCTCTTACCACAACCACACCAGAACATGTAAATCAGAAAACGTGTGTGGCAGTTGATGAAAGTACAGATCTTGTGACTCAGTTTACGCTGTGTAAATCAACCAAGCGCATCGATAGTAAAATATATTATTTATTCGTGAAAAAAACGTAAAAGCATACAGGAGGTGTACAGCTCTAACACGTTTCGTCTCTAAACACTGTTAGGCCGATTTTAATTCTTAGCTGCAAGCTCCTATGGGGGCCCCACTATTAAGGTGTAAATATATTTGGCCTAATTGCCTGCAAGTGCATATATAAGCAACTTGTGGGAGACTAACCCCTCCCTTTTCTAGGTATTTTCTCAGTATGGTCCCTGGATTACCACCATTCACTTCACATGTATAAGTGTTCTTACTGTTATTAACCAGTTTTAACTGCACTAGATATATAAGCACATGCTTGGACGTTTTAACCCCATTTGGGGCATTTTCACATAACACTAGCTGCAGTCAGTGTAGGGACCTGCCTATGAGACTTACCTTGGCGTTTGGTGGAAGGCTTAGGCATTATTTGATCAAAGGATGTAACTAAAAGTCTCCTTTATCTCAAAGATTTGCACATCATGTATATATATTTATTTCACATATATTGTTAACCCATTAGGCAGAAGCGCAGGGATTCACTTTCCGTTTTTCCCTATTGTATGCCCCATTATACCTTTCTTTCTCCCTGTTATGTAAGTCATGTTAGCTGCAAGCAGTAACAGGTTAAATCTATGGCTTTTGACCCCCCTTATGCCCTCTTATGAGTGATAGAAGTAAGGTGGTGGCTCATGGACTGTGTAAGCCTATCAGGGATAGGTATAGACATGAGCCCGCGCCCTTCTTGAGTCTCTTAGGAGGGTGTGACCTTGTTAGTCAGAGTTCTGCTTGAGCTCTTGAAGAGAGAGGAAGCAGAGAGCTGTGAGTCTCTCCTATGGCAGGAGGAGTGTGCTCACCCCCATAGGCTGTGTAATCTCCCAGAAAGGGAGAGGGGGAAGTGCTACATTTGGAGGTGCTGCTGAGATGCAGGACAGGCTTTTACTGCTTAACAGAGCAGATGCCATACAGGGTGAGCTCTCAGAGAAGTGAGACTCAGTCAGGAGGGAATCTAGGGCTAGTCAGGGGGAGAGTTACCTCGCAACGACAGCCTAGATTTCCCTACAATATGCCGATAGCAGGAGTACCAGTGAAGGGGGAGGCTAGCTGTAGTGTCCAGGGGACCCTGGCATTCCATAACCAGGGACCACATTCCCTGCTAGGTAGTTGCAGGCTATGCTAACCGAAAGGACAAACTGTGTTAAAACAGAGGACTATTGCTCTGGTTCTAGTCACCCTGGGGTCTGAGGAAGCCTAAAGATATCTGCAGGGAGTCTTGTTGCCTGGGGCCTTGATACCCGTATCGTGAGTCTGAGAGGTCAGAACCCTTGGTGTGGCGTTTCTTGTTGTTGGAGCACAGGGAGTCAAAGTATACTTATGCTGAAGTAGTATCAAGTACAGTGTACAAAATTTAGTTTTGTCTAGCTGAGGGATAGTTGCTGTGTCAGACTATCTGCAGCCTCAGGAAAAGTTACATGTAAACGGGGTCTCAAGATGGTGTCCACCGCGTGTGGTATGTGCATGAGTCACAAAATGGTGCTTCTGCCAAGAACACGGAAACCGCATGGGATGCTGTGTGCCAATTTGCTACAGATCTGCAAATAGTTGAATCCTTTTCGGCGCCAACGCTGGCACTGCCCACCAAAGTGACTGGCTCACGCTGAGTCAGGTCAGCCTAAAGCTAACAGCCCCTCCTCAGTGTTTCGCCCAGGGGAGGAGCTATGTGTTCTCAGCCAACCAGAAGCTGTGTTCCTGCTGGGAGGGGTCTGAAGCGCAGCTCCACAAGCTCATTCACTACTGAGCCTAGCAAGAGAAAGGAATACCCTTCAGTATCTCTACCAATCTACCTCAAGATGGCTGCTGCTAACGAGTTGATCGAGTTGGAAGTCTCCAATTATTCTCTCCCAGGTGGCTACCTGATGGTGGGATTGGAGGCCAGATCCATCTTAGGTGCATATGCGCGCACTGTCGTCTGCCTGGTGGCCTTGTTGGCCTCGATGCGCGGTGCCTGCACTGTGGCACTTGCTATCTGTGGCCTGCAAGCCCAGTGCCCTCTGAGGTATGTGTGTCTCCTTCAAGAGCCGTTACCCCGACTGGTGCGGTCTCGTTCGGCTTTCTCTGCTGCCATGGAAGCTGTGGGCCTGTGCGCCCTTATCAATGTGGCCAGATGCCCAAGTAGTCCGGTGTCACCTATTATGACTGTCGCGGACAGGGCTGTGGGCCCGTGTGCCCTACAACTGCCGGTCCTGTCTGCTATGGTGATATCAAAGGTCCCAGGCCTGGGATCAGTATCTACCGCTGTTCCTGAGGGTGAGTGGACTTCCCCAGGGGTGTTGGGTGTCAGTCCCCAGGTGACCGCGGAGCAAGGTAGCTCCATACACATGGTCGACCGGGCGACTGGCTCACCTCGGCATTGAATCCTGGCGGAGGTCTGTCCCCTAGACGAGGAAGAGTATCTCTACTGGGCGGGACCTGTGGAGAAAATCCCACAGCCTACCTGCCGTACGGAGAGAAGTTCCAGCCCAATCGCTTTCATCCCTGAGGCTCCGTAGGTTCCGGAACGTCCTGGAAGCTCCGCGACTCCAGGTGACGATGGTGCTGTTTTTATGCTGCCTGCGGAGGAACCGAGGGACATCCCCTACCTTGCTGTGGGTGAGCTGCCTCATTCCTACTTTGTTGCAGATCCAGTTGCGGACTACCTGGATGAGGTGCCGGGTGTGGGCTTGTCTGGTGCGCTGCGGAGTGACAAACGTCCGGTTTCACCGGATGTGACCAATATATCTGTGTCATCCTCACCATCTACTCCATCCAGTGCATTCTCACATGTATGTGCCAGACCTGCTAGTGAAGGAATAGAAAAAATAAATAAGTGCGCACTAAAATATATACTTAATACAAAGTGTTAATTGTGATGTCAATTTAAATCAAAAAAACACACCCCACCATGTGAAAAAGGTAAATAAATATATACCAATGTAGATGAGCGTCTGCTGCTGTGTAAAGGGTAGCCCAAGACCCTAGAATCTAGTAACAAAAAAACAAACAAAGCGCACAACACTCATCGTGAAAAATGTAATAAACTATGTTTATATATAAGGTGTTTCAAGCTTATGCGTACATCAAGGTAGATTAATCAAGCATAGAGCCACAGAGTGGCAGTTACCAGCGTCTGCAACCAGGAACCACCAGAGCTTCACTCTCCTTTCCACCTACAGGTAGGTGAAATGCCAGATAATTGATGACTCTGCCACAGTCTCAATGTCCTGTAAATAGCGTCAATACGCTTAGTGGATCCTGGGGAGTGGTTGTCCTTTGCTCGCAAGTAGAACAAAGGTTCCTCTACAGACCTCACTGTGTTTCCCGATCAGTCAGGCAGCGTGACGGCGTGGTCCCGCGGGCCCTTCTGTGACGTCAGAGCACCCGCTCTGCTTTGAGTAACAGCATCTGCCAGTAATGATTCAGACCTCACTTGGCAACCACAGAGGCAGGCAACAGCGCGGCACATGCGCAGAAGAGGAAATCAACTCTGTGTTCAGCAAACCGTTTGACAACAATAAAATACACCTTGGAATATGAATAATAAAAGTATATAAGTTGAATGGTATCTCTCCTATGCGGCGTTTTGTAGCTCAAAAGGTCACCTGAAGGTGACCCCTAATGTTCCAGGATTCTGGGTACTACCTGGCCAGGGAGCTGGTCGTAAGGTCCTGAAGCTCAGCTGAGCTGACCGTGCCATAAGAAATAGGTACCGGCAGTCCCACGGTTATAATTTCCCCTATGTCCCGGAGCCTATAATGCAGGAGATAGAGGATAATCGGTATGAGAGGCTCAAACTAGCGGTCACTGATTATCTTCAAGCCAGAACCAGTTATGTGGAATGCGTAACTGAATCCAATATTTGCTACATCATGAGGGAATGGCTCATAGGGATGTTTATATATGGACAGAGTGGAAGTTCGCCAACAAGCAGGTGCCCCTAAGGTATAATCTGTTTGGGTGGAGGATTTTGAGGGACGGCCTGTTAAGAAGCCGGATCTTAGGTATAATAAATAGTTCTACACTCTGTCAAGTTAAGTATAAATATGTATTTCATCGCTGTAGTCAGTGGGTGATGTGGTTCTTTGTAATTATCCTCTGCATGGTATATGTAATCTATATTGTTATCTTTCAGGTTTCAGACTGACAGATGGTGTACCAAATTTGGACCCCAAGCGAGGGCATTGGGAATTTCACCCAGGGGAGAGTGTAACAGGGTATGTCCCATTATACCTTTCTTTACACCTGTTATCCCTGTTATGTAAGTCCTGTTAGCTGCAGGCAGTAACAGGTAAAATCTATGGGCTCTTGACCCCTGTATGCACCTCTTATGAGTTTTAGAAGTAAGGTGGAGACGCATGGCCTGTGTAAGCCTATCAGGGATAGGTATAGACCATGAGCCCGTCGCTTCTTGAGTCTCTTAGGAGGGCGTGACCAAGTTAGTCAGAGTGCTGCTTGAGCTCTTGAAGAGAGAGGAGAGCTGTGAGTCTCTCCTATGGCAGGATGAGCATGTTCACCCCCAGCCTCTGAGCTGCGGAAACATAAAATTCAGCCCAAGGCCCAATGCTATCAGAGCCAAGCACCATTAGAGGAATGGAACCTCTGAGACCATGCACCCCTGTGATTAAGAACTGCAGTGAGTGTCAGCCAATAAAGATCCTGTTCTAATATACCAGTCTGAGTATCAGTCCTTGGGCTGAAGGGAAAAGAGTGCAATAGTGGGGGCTGACCTCTGAACATCCTGGAGCCCATTACTGCTGGAGGCGCTAAGCACCATGAGAAGAACCAGAGGAAAAACCTTAGCTTGTTTTGATCTCAACACTACCACAGATCTGCTCAGCTCTCCTGACCTTAACAGGTATCGCACCATACACTAGGTAGAACAAGCTGTGTAATCTCCCAGAGGGGGAGTGGGGGGGGGGGGGGGGAAGGGGTTAGGAAAGTGCTACATCTATACCTTTAGAATGATTTATGAATTGATTATTCTTTATACAGTATGGTTCATCTAATGTTATTGTTAGAATAGCTCTCTACTGTATTTAGTTATCAGAATTGCTTATAGTTTAGTACTGCTGATGTTATACTTTGGTTATTTGTTTGTTTGTTATATTACATTGATTTTAGCAATATGTACTTCTCTTATATATATTTTTGCTTATGTGTATTCTGTTCAGTGGTTATCCTATCAGTATATTGTCTGATGTCTTACAATGACATTGACATATATGCTGTTGGTTTTTGTACAAAGTTTTTCTGTTACAGTGTGTGTCTTGATATGTGTTTCCCTCTGTCATTTGCATAATCTCACCTGTTGAATGATTGATTTTGATTGGCTTCAGCTCAGTACTGTATCTAGACACATCCTGCTACATCAAATAACTCTTTGATAAAGCATCTCTGTGCAAAACTTGTTTGAGGATTTGTCAGTACTTCTATTCTATGTTTTGTATACATTAAATAATCTGTTTGGTCACTACGTCCTAGAGTTGCTTTTTTCAGCTGTGAACCAGCTGTTCCATGCAGATCTGGCATGTCATAGCTGCCCCCAGCACATACGGCTCATTGCCCCTCTGTCCCTTCTCTTTCACCAGCTTTCTTAATAGCTAAGCAGTCATATGTCCATGGAGAGGAACCTGCTAGGGGGCAGTGTTCTGTTGTTGATGAGCAGACACAGGGGTTACGTAACAAGCATGTTACATTTTTTAAGCAGGGCTGTATACTCTGCACTAAATGTATATTGTACAGTAATTGTGATGCTCTTTCAGTCCAGTTGGGAGAAAAGTGCTATATATATATATATATATATATATATATATATATATATATATATATATATATATATATATATATATAATGTGTGTGTGTATATTATTCAGGGGCGTAGCTATAGCCCTGGAAAAGCCCGGGGGCCTTCGCTCTTTCGGGGCCAGTGCTCTCCCCGCCTCGGCAGAGGCAGGTGGGGAGGTGATGGTATGCGGTGGCGGGGAGATGATTCATGCGGCAGCGGGCAGGCGATGGTACAAGGTGGCGGGGAGATAATGGTACGCGGTGGAAGGCCGCTGGCGTTGATCAGAAGAGCAGCTGGCACAAGAGGTAAGAGTTGTACTGAGGCACAGCAGGATAGCCAGGGAGGAGCGCGACCCGGCGGTCTGACCCAGAAGTTTTTCTTACTTCCGGTGTCTCCGGCCACAGCGCACTCCTCCCCGTCTATGAGGAGTGGGGGAGATGATGAGGGGGAGGAGAGATGATGAACGATGATGAGGAGGAGGCATGGGGAGAAATGAGGAGGAATGATTAGAGAGAGGATCAGGGAGAAAAAAAATTGCAGTCAGTATTAATATTAACGGGCCCTGAATTTTTTTTTGCCCGGGGGCCCGCGCATGTCTAGCTACTGTATGCCACTGTTATTATTATAACTTTATTGGGTGGAAAAAATGAAAATGGGAAGATATTAAATACCGTAAGATGAATATTAAGAGATGTGTTTTGATTAATTAATTGTCATTGCATGGTTAGTCATCAGTCATTTTTTACTAAGGAAAATCCATGGAAAAATAAATCTGTAGTTTAAAATCATATCACTATTGTGTTGGAATTATTTGGTCATATTGCATATGATGTGTTTTTCTCCATAGAAATACAAAGTACAACATAGGAAGTGAGTATGCAACATATTATAATTTGTGACAAAGATTATATTGATTGCTTGATGTAAAATGATAGTGTCCACAAATAAAAAATTATATCGCTGCAGGGGTCATGTCAACATGTAGATAGGAGAAGGTAGATGTTCATGAGATAGATGTTGCAGCAATATCCTTTTGTGCTGTGGAAAGTGAGAACATATGTACTTTGAAGAATTGTCAGAAGTGCTTACTATGTAGGGAGACCAGGAGGTCTATGTATTAAACTTTGCAAAATACTTTTTTGGCATGCAATTGGTGCACAAAATCTAATTTCAAATTGTTCTTGTGTACACCTATGTACTAACATGACATTTCTCAATTTGCACCATCAGCGTCAAATGTAGGAGAGGATCTCTATGTAGGAGAGTCAGTTAAAGACATACTTTAAAAATCATAAGGTACATCCTTATTTTTAACTAGCCTTAGAGGCACCTTGAAGACATAAACTGTAACTTGATATGCATGTTGGCTCACAGAGAAGTGGCAATTATCAAGCTCCACTGTGGAGAAAAATGCTTCAATGTACTTCCTGTCTGTTCACTTTAACTGTGAAAACATTAGAATATCCCTTAACAGGTCTAATAAAAGCTCTATTTATTTATTTACACAAATGATCCAGTAATGTTTATGTTACTACAGTATCTCGTCAGTAAATGTACCCACACTACGCCGTACAGATTACACTGATCAGCATGTGTCAGGCTCAGGGAGTCATAGAAGGATTGTAGGGGAGGAGGGGACCAAAGGCTGGTGTTTGCTGACTTGGGTGTATTCTTTACTGAATCACCCCTCTGCTGCCTCGCTCCTCCCAGGGATTCGGTGCTGTTGGTGTATATAAACTAAAGCCTAGGGTGTGCTGTAAAGTTTTTGTTACCACCAAGAGGAATATATTGGAATCATTATTAAGGATACAGTTTGTGTTGAAGTTTATTTAACAGGTTTGCAGTCTGTAATCTCACCTAGTTTTGATGATGGAAAGAAGCATTCACATTTCTTTGCTGTTGATCATTCAAGGTACTGTACTGTATGTGTTTTTTTGATTGAGTTATTAGGTTTACTGCAATACAGTTTCTCTAACAGTGCATAGATTTACTGTACGGGCATAGTTGAAGCAATATTTAAAAAATAATGTACTAAGTATTTCAAAGTAAGGTGCTGTTCTTTTGGCTGTGTACTGTATTTTTTTTTTATTACTCTTAATGTGCATTGTATTATACCTTAAACAGTTTGGTATTTATTTAGCTGAGCTTTTGTTTGTTTCGTTTGAAATGTACTTCATCTACAAATATTATAATTCCATAAGAAACATAAGAAAGGATGACTCCCATTTGTACTGAGCTACATGAGGTATTTTTCAAATAAAGTTGCTGTATGTTTCCCAGGCAACTTACACATTCATTCATTTTTAATTTTAAAGAACATATTTCCTAAATATTTCTGCTGACCATGACGCTTTAGTGACATCATAATAATGCAAGTCTGTCCATAATTTAAGCATGTGTTAAATAGCTTGGTGTTATTTACCAGTGTTTACCACAGCAATACTTAATCATTATTAGATTAATATGATTTAGGTCAGGGTTCTCAAATTGTGGTCTTTGGAGCAAGGTCAACAGTTACTTTAATGGGCTCTCCAGAGATAAGAACCCTTATCTACCGATGGCCCTTTCTGTTAGGTCAAGGCTAAAGCTTGGTTGTACTTGCTTGCATACTAGTCCACGGATTCTCAACGCTATTCCTCCAGACACCCCAACATGTCAGGTTTTCAGGATTTCCCTGCTTCAGCACAGGTGGCTGACTGAGCCATCTGTGCTGCAGGCTCTTTGACTAAGGCGCTGATTGAGCCACCTGTGCTGAAGCAGGGATATCCTGAAAACCTAACCTGTTGAGGGGATCCTGAGGACTGGGGTTGTGAACCCCTGTACTAGTCCATTCATTCTGATGTTGTTTCATACACACGCACATTATATGTATATATTCTACATTTGAAATATATAATAACGCTAAATACAGTACATATGGTGGTCCTGCAATAAAGGCAGTGCATGAGAAGGACAGATCTTAAAATAAATCAAATACGTTTATAATAAGCCCACTGACATCCTTTTATACATAGTAAGAGAAACATACAGATGTAACAATGCCATTCAATACTATGAAAATATGTGATATTCTAAATTACCTCACACTATATTGTCTTATCAGTGGGAGCAATGAGTCTGCTACATCTGTACACTCCTGTATTATCAATTTTTAAAGAAATTACTAGGCTCAGTGGTAATTAACACGTGGTGTCATAGGTTAGAGCTAAGGCTGCTAATACTGCTTAGTAAATGTACCCCTAAAACATCAAGGCAATGAAAAGTTTCACATGAATTAACAGCATTTGTCAAGTATGACTGTGAGCTTATGGATATAACAAATATAAAAACCTGTTAATCATGTTTCTTGTACATACGCCATATAAAATGTGATAGATTCAATTATAGTGTACAGAGATTTCGAAACCTCATAGAATTCTTCTTCAGCAAAACCCTAGTGCTGCTTCGCATTCTGTATTGGATCTATTTACTCTAAGGATATAGAAGAAAGATGAAAGATGCAGAATTTAGCAATTTGAACAGATATAGACAGCTTTATGAATATGCAGTAGAGGTCACCAGCTCTATTTATTTTAGATGGTTGCAAGTGTGATGCTGTGATCAGGTAGTTTTGATTTTTTGGAAGATACAATAACATCTTTTAGTTCCTTGGCATACAGTACACAAAGCTGTCAAAGTTGAAGGACTAACATGAGTATGATTTTGGGGTCTTGGAGTTAAATGGAAAAATCTAAAGCAACCTTACTCTACTGTTCGCGTCTCTGTGGTGACGTCACTACCAGGTGATCGTTGAGAAGCAAACACAAGGTCAAGACTTGCCGGAGAAGCCATGCCCTCTGGTGCAGTGTCCATCTTGCACTGAAAGGGTTTAAAAGTTTAACTTTAAGTTTATCATATTGAGGCCCAGGTTCACAATAGGGTGCTAAGCTTTAGCACGCCTTTACTCCCATTCATATGAATTCCCATTCATACAGTATGCTTGGGAGTAAAAATGTGATGTAAAACTCAGCACCCTTTAATGAATCTTGCCCTAAGTATATTATACTAAAGTTAATTATAGTAAAAAGTGGGAGTTTTACCGTGTGTGATAGATATTTCAAAGGCGTAGGCTTGATAGAAACATAAATATAATATTTCTCACTAAAACACGTTTTTGATGCATTTGTCAGAACAGGTCAAGAACATACAAAGTACTGTAGAAGTTAATGATCTCTATATTGTCACACAAATGTGTTTCGAGGAAGGGGCATTTGCTAGCACTGAGTTGGTGTCTATGTTTGATTACATAGTGAAGGGTAAATGTTATACAAATTGGATATTATCAAAAATGTTGTGGAATTGTACATATACAAACAAAATGAGTGAATACCGGTTGAATCCAAAAGATTGCATAGGTAAACAAATGATATATGCAGTCTGTTACATATTAACTCACTTTCCTGTGCATGAGATGTCTCTGCTTGTTCATTCAGTAACCATAGGAATCTTCAAAGTGGAATGCATTGCTGCAGGGTGTGAAATTAAATGGGAAGAGTTTTAACACAGCTAAGGTTTCACCTGGTTTAAGCAGCCCAGTCATATATTGTTGTATACTACTTGTAGCTTTAGTGCATGAAGCTGTCTACCATGCACTTTTTATCTAATCCTTTCATCCTCCCCCTCACACAGACTGCACACTAGGGTCCTTTATAGTGTGTCCTATAGCTCATAATGGACTGAGTTAGCTTCTGTGGTTTCATTACTTGCATTGTTTAAGTGAGTGCCTAAATGGCAGTACAGTAGTTAACAAAGACAAGAGGTGTAATATAAAAATATAAATTCTGTGCTACATTACATAAATAGGCCATATTGCTGGTTCTCTTAAAAAAAATATAGAATAGAATTTCTAACGAAATGGTCGGTTGTGCCCCTCTCTCATTTACAAGTAAAATATTTCTGGATTTGACTATAAAACCGAAGCATGAATCTGCATCATAGTAAATCACATCATTTTAATAATTATTTTCGGAGATCTGAGAGGTCCATTCACCTACTGGCCGAATAAGTTGCAGAGTAACCACTAACCAGTCATTGAACTGCCTTAAAATAACATTAAAAAAAAAATTACTTTTAAAGATTTCGTCTTGCTCTTTCAGGGGGTGTTTTTATTTATAAAATCTAATGCTGCATTTAGAGGATATGAACAGTTGAAATATTAAGTGTCTGGGTGGTCAAAATAAAGCTCTCCGCAGAACCTAGTGGTTACCAAGAAAAAAAATTTTGTAACAGGTTTTTAAAAGGTGCAGGAGATGCTCAGGAAAAAGATACTCGCATTGTAAGAGTTAAACTCGTACGCTTCCATGGTGAGGGGAGAGTGGCTGGTATTGCATCTTATTTCAAGAAATTCTAAACATTTTCAATTCAGAAATAGAATTCTGCCGATCTCAATATTTATTAATATTCACTCAGTATTTACCAAAACCTACTGGGGCAAATTATTTCTAATATAAATACCATTACATTTTTTTTTTATTTTTTTTAAAGTTCAAGATTGGAGTTAAGGTTGTCATTTTATTCAGATGAATTATTCACTTTTGCTCGTCATATTTATTAAATTAAAGGGTTTCAGCGTTGCCAAGTACAGTACAGGTAAGGATTAACCAGCAAACGCAAGCTTAGTCCCTTATTCTGTAAAATGTGATAAGCACATATGAAGTGCTATCACAGGAAAAGCCCTATTAAAGTCAATGGGTATTTTCATGCGATAGCACGTCATCTGCGCTATCCCACCTTACAGAATAAGGCTGCGCCCATAGACACAGCAGCCGCACGGAGGCTGAGGGAAAGCGGGTGCTTTCCCTGGCCTTAGTGCGCGCGTCGTCCGGGGGCGTGTCCATGGGCGGGCTGGTTATGTCATGGTGCTGGTTCGCCCTCATTGGGTGAACCACTCACGTGACCACCCTATCGCGCGAGAAATCAGTTTTGACAGATTTCACGCGCATCGCACGCCCCCTCCCGCTTACGCGCGCAAGCACGCTGTATAGACGCGATCACTGCCTTTAGGCAGTCTGATCGGTCCGCCCCTGTATGGACGCAGCCTAAGGGTGTAAGTGTGAGACTATTTAACGAAGTAGAACATGGTCTGGTTTTTTTTAACAGATGGGAAGCATGGGGTCTCCGGAGCTGAACCCCCAGTAATTTCAGCTCCGGGACACACTTTTTCCCCAAGATACATACCTCTGTAGGTATATCCTGCTCAGGTTTTAATGTCCTGGTCACGTGGGACAATAGGAACCTGCAAGGGATAATGTCCGGCTTCCTATTTAAACCACCACTTCGATTGCCACACTCAGCCCAGCCAGAGCTGTTAAAAGGACCACCGACACAGATATGTATCTCGCAATGATGGGGTTCCCCGGAGCTGAGAGGAATGCAGTACAGTTCCGGAGACCCCTTGCTTTAAACCTAGAACACAACTTGCTTGTTTTCCTGGGGGTGATCGGGCTAACAACTGCGATGGAGTGACCAGCCTGATCGAAATGGAAGTGGAGCCTTCTCCACTCCCCGTTTCCGGCATCCAGACCTGGCACCATCATGCAATCGCCTGTGGACCAATCACAGAACCTGGAAGTTCTGGAGAAACCATTGGCACTATCAACAGCCTGATAACTGAGCTTCAATGGCAAGTACAAACACAGGTGCTGGGGCCCTTATTAAGTAAGCTCCGATACCTCCAACCTGGCAGTATAGCATGGAAAGTCCTATTGAAATCAATGTATATCTATAACAAGTAACAGACATATGCATGAAAAATAACTTACTTCCATTTTTATATTAACCCCTTCACTCCCATTGTTATGCGAGGCGTAATAATACTCACGTGATTTTTCAACCGAACTTTAATTTTAGATCCCCAGAAACACTTTATCATGTATTCCTAATGAGTAAGGATTCGGAAGCTGATCTTCTGTCGACATAAATAGTAATTTCCACAGTGCCCGTGGTTAATGATACATTTTGTCCTAGGGTTTTTAAAGTTTCTTCGTGAGTTTTCCATAAACCTGTCAGCGCATATTTGACCATATATATGTATAAATAACAAAATACTTTAATGATATGCCAGCTAATACAGTACTGTATATCGTATCCTTCACTTATTACAACTCTGTAGGGGCTGTGTACTTTATCAAAGTCTCCTTGCAAAATTGGAGCGACAAATCTGCCCCATATTTATCACAGAAAAAAATTCAATGTACCCTAGGGGACCTTTTTGTTTGCTGCAGTTTTTTTCCCCCTCCAGTTTTGCTGCCAGGAGACTTTGATATATATGAGCCTAATCATTTAACGGCAGTAATAGCATTTCTGGTAAAAAAAAAAAAAAAATTGCATCCATATTTCTGAATGTATGCAGCATTTTTTGGTCACATAAATTCAATTTTTGGATTATTTTTCAGTGGCAATATAAGGGGGGGGGGGTTAATTTTAATTAAAACGCGGCCCGAATCTGCTTTCCTTTGAGCATTTTCACTTTATAAGTTGTGCAGGCCTGGTTTAAGGCAGTAGCTCTGCAGTGTTTAACGTTTTGTTAGATCTTGCCTGATGATGGGTTGTGTTTGAACTTGTTAAAAAGCTACAGTATGATGTGAAACAGTGAATATCACTTTTGTGGAGACTGTACTCCTTTGCAATATGGTTGCAATATGTTCATGTGAATTTTTTTTACAGTCCTTCTATAGGACTATAATATTCTTTGAAGAAGCGGCCCTACTCCTGCAGCGTCACGGGAATGCGTCGTCATGTGATGCCATGTGTCATCAGGTTGCCATAACAACGCAACGCTACAGGAGGAGGGCCGCTCCGGAGAAGGTAAGGCACCCCCCTCTCACTCCAACCCACACTCTCTCTTACCTTGGAGTGAGGAACGGTCCAGCGCCGGTCAGGGGATTCTTTAGCTCCCTTGTCTAGTCGGGCAGAAGTTGAATCCCGGCACAAATGGAGGAGGGAGATTATTGCAGGCGGTTAGGGAACTGGTGAGCCTCTGGCCGCCATTGCTGGGGAGCTGCAACACGGGCCCACCAGAGTAACCCCGATCACACGGATAGGGCAATCCACCCTTGGTGCTCGACATAACTGATCATTAGTGATCATTCACATGACTTCAATTAAAGTCAATTTCCATAAGCCATTTGTATTTGCTATCGTAAATAAGTGAATAGACACCTTAAGGTGTTATTCATTAAAGTTCAGTAGTGCCAATAGGGCAATGCACTACTACACAGAAACCCATTCAAGTCAATGGAAGATATTTTGTTCCTTAGTGCCCTATCTGAACTATTACACTATCAACATAAGTAATTAGAATGTGAGCTCTTCGGGACAGGGACTCCTTTTCCTAAATGTTACTTTTATGTCTGGCGCTTCTTCCCAGTATGTGTTTTTTATATTATTTGTTATTTATATGATTGTTATGTGTATTAGGCCTCGGGCATGGTCAGCGCTTAGGCGCTGACCCGTGCTGAGGCGCGCTGCTGCTCGGCAGTAAGCCCCTTCAGCCGCAATGAGATCGGCTTTAGCAGGGGCTCGCGCAAGCGTGCGAAAGCGTAGGTCTTATACAATTTTTAGTTTCTGCGCTCGCTGGAGCGCAGGGCCGGTCACGTGAGCGGTTCGCCCAGTGAGGGCGAACCAGCTCCGTGATGTCACAGCCGTCCCCCCCCAACCCCCGACACGCCCCCCGGACGGCGCGTGGTCTAAGGCCAGGGAAAGCACCCGCTTTGTAGAAACAAAAACAATTTAAATGCTGTTATGCACTGAGGATGGCAAAATGCAGTTAAGGACAGAGATGTTTAAAGTAGTGCTCCAGTTCTCAAACAGGTCAGGCTTTCAGGATATCCCTGCTTCAGCACAGGTGGTGCAGTCATAATGACTGAAGCAGGGATATCCTGAAACCCTGACCTGTTGCTGGCTCTCGAGCACTGGGGTTTGCCACCCCTGGCTGAAAAGTTTTGTATATTAAAAAAAAACAAACAAAAAAAAAAACATATATGTTTATTACCAGCATATTCATTAATCAATACTGTGATTTACACTTATAGCACAGTTACACACACAGTAACGGTGCCTGTGTCTTTTGTGTTACCACTTCCTCGTTTCTATAGTTACCCTTCAGAAATGTAGAAAGGCCACAGACTGTGAGCAGAAAAGTTTAGGCAGCTGCATAGCAGCGTGTGCTTTGAAACTGCTCAATACTATGCAAAATGTAGGAATATGCTACATTTGTAGTTGGAAAAAGAGGGTAATTTAAGATTTAATAGTAAGATATGAAATATTTGTTAGGAAATGGGTAGGAATTAAAAATTCGTAACAAAGTGTCATTTATCTTGCACATTTTTACCTCTTTATTTGTACTAGTTACTTTTTTGGTGCTGATCCTCCAGTTTGACCTCATTTCCTGTCAAAGGACAGGCAGGCACAAACAACTTGATCTTAAACGATGTCATCGAAAAAATGTCAACATTTGGTCCAATGGTATACCTTGATTACATTGTCTTGAGTTCAAGTCGTGAATGCTTACTTGTCAACGTGCACCCAGTGTCTATGTTCTTGGTTATATATGAGTTCCCTCTCCCCTGGAGTATTGCAAACTTATGCCCTGCCATGCCAAGGTTTTGTCTTCCCTTGAACAATATAGTCCCTTATCTCTGTAAATCTAAGATTGATATAAAACAACTCAAATTAGTTTTCCTTATTTAATACTTGTATTATCATGTAAAAAATAAAAAAAGATGGATTCTGACATTCTGCATGTAGGCTTTTCACTTTGTATCCCTTTTTCTGTGTAAATAGGGCACACAAAAACTGTATACTGTATCAAAGGAAAAAATCCCAATGCTTTGTATGGCATTCCTTTTGTTTTATAAACATGGATTTGTTTTTTGCACCAGTTTTGCAGGCGGGAAACTGATAAATATACACGTGGTGCCAAATGTAGAGAGTTTGGATAGCACCTTCCCTGTATTTGATGAAAGGGCAAGCAAACAAATGTGTTAATAACATTCCTGTGATTTAAATGTGTTTATTTCTTCTAGGTGAGAAGCATTCGATCTCTGGTCCAGAGCTGAACTACATTCATTTCAGTTCCAGTGACCCCTTGCTTCATGAGATATTTACCTCCGAAGGTGACCCCAGTAGCATTCCTGGCTGGGGAAACAATATGGATGTTTAAATCTCCTGCGAAATGGGAAGCTGTGACGTAATCCGTCGTGGCTTCCTACTGGCCCACGTGCTGCAGGAGATTTAAGAATCATGGAGGACTGGCAGCACCTACGGAGGTAAGGCCTCGTCGAGGGTGGCGCAGAGCTGGCGCACGCGCTCACGCTGGACCCGTTGCGACAATGCATGTGGCCTGCGTGAGCGGGCGTGTGCGTCTGCTCGGCGCTCAGCCGCTTGCCTAGCAAGCAAAATTGATTTTGCCGATCGCAAGCGTGTCACGTGAGCGGTTCGCTCAATGAGGGCGAACCAGCTCCGTGACGTCGGGGCCGCGCCCCCAGACGCGCACACACCTAGACGGCCAGGAAAAGCACGGCCGAGCAGGGTGCAGCTCCAGAGTGCCAGTGCGCCCGTTCCATACCTGGACGAGGCCTAAGTATCTCTAAAAGCAAGGGGTCCCATGAACTGAAATAAACGAGGTTCAGTGCTGAGATTCCCTGCTTCATACCAATAACTGGTTGAAATGCTGCTTTCAGCTGTGCTTCTTGGAGCTTGGAACATGGACCAGATGCTGCTGACCTACAGTAATTTATGATGACTATCATATCTGGTGGCATTTATGACTTGTATCAATGTCTACCAGGTGTACAGAAAAACTGTTACAAAACAGCACCAGATTCATGAAATAAAAGTGCATGCATTACATAGGCCCCTATTTACTTCATGGTTATATGACTGCTTTATTTTTTTGTACAGTAAATATCACATCTGCATCTTTTACCTACTTTTACAGCTTCTCACATTTTTTTTCAGATAACATTTGTAACAGGATTAATGATTGAAGCCAGGTGAATTGAGGTGTTGACTGAGAATACAAATATGACTGCTCTGTATCTCTGAAAGTTTTTGAAGGGGCAATGCCTCTTAGCAAATCAAATGAGATTCTCTTCGTTATAGATTACCTTTAGGTTTTTATTCCACTTTTTCATTACATTTTTTCATTGCAAAATATATTTGAAGGGTTCTGTATTTGGAGAAACAATAATGTACTGTATAGGATGATGTGTGTAGGGCTAGGTGTACTGCATAAGATGATGTGTGTACAGTAGGAGTACATGTACTGTATAGGGTGATGTGTATAGGAGTTCAACGAAAAAAATATCTGAGGGGGTATTCAGAGGGGGACAGTGCCCCTTCCAAGTCTTTATAAACAAAAACAGAAAGGCCAGAGCATCATACAAAATTACACAACAAGTCTTTATAGTTTTACTGTAAACGTGGCAGACATCGATACAAGTGATAAATGCCATTAGATGCAATAGTGCATTACTGTTTTCCTCTTAATGGCAGCAAAACACCTACAGTATAAGGTCTGTAGCAGATATGGACAAACGTGTTGAATCGGGGTTGGGAAGGAATTTTTAGCATGTTTAAATATTATCTAATTTTTCCCATGTTCAATATTTTTCATTTTCAAATGTTTTCCAATTTTTTCCATTTTCAGACATTTGCCAATTTTCAAATATTTGTTTGTTTTTAAACTTTTTTTTTTTTACAAATATTTAAATATGCAACAAAAAAAATCTGCAAATTCTAAATTTGCAGATATATGTGCCCAATTCTTATCTGTGGAGGTGTAGATATTACTAGTTAATGATAAAACATACTTACATACAGAGTGAAAATGCTATGTCAAATATGTCAAAGCAAACTTTTTTATTTTAAATATATGACATACTGTATGTTTGTATAAACGAAATGATTAGATATGTGGTGTATTTTGTATTTTGCTGCAACATTATTCTTTCATTTTAAACAATTACTTTTGCTATTCATTTCTTATCTCAAACATAATTTGTTTTGGCAACTGTTTTTGACACTTTTTCTATAGTCATTTCTACTCCTGGGATCCCCCAAAACAGTGATCTCTTGAAAAACAGATTGATAGCTTTTGATGAGCAGGAAATTACATCAGCAAATTCTAGGGGTTGTCATAGAAACAGCAGCCAAGCACATAAAAATGCTAGTAACTCCTGTAACTGTATACTGTACATTTGTGAAAGTTGCATTGTAAGATGGAGTTACTGTAGCTCTAGGTTAGAGGTAATAGTTGCTTTTGAAGTCATGCTTCCAAAGAAAAGGCATGGCAATTATTAAGTAATTTAGTGTAAGGATGGCACACATATGTTTTTCCAGTGGTGTAAGTGTATTTGCATCTTAGAGAATGGAACCAGAAAGGACAGGCATTACATATATATATATATACACACATATATATATATACATACATATATATATATATATATATATATATAGATAGATAGATAGATAGAGAGAGAGAGAGAGAGAGAGAGAGAGAGAGAGAGAGAGAGAGAGAGAGAGAGAGAGAGAATGGAACCAGAAAGGACAGGCATTACATATATATATATATATATATATATATATATATATATATATATATATATATATCTACTATATAGTAGATTTCTGAAATGTCTGTATGTTTGTCTGCATGCCCTGTGTCCCTAGGGCCAATCGCATTGCACCTTTGGCCTGTCACTCCCCTCACCACACTGTCCCACCCCTCACTGACTCTCATTGGCCATCGGCCAACACCACTGCCACACTGTCCCACCCCTCACCCCACTGTCCCACCCCTCACTGACAACACTGCTCTGGGGCGACCTCTCAACCCACAAAACCCTCACCGCCTGTAGCGCAACACTGCCTCTTACAAACACCCCCCTCCACCACCACCCCCCCCCAACCTCATGCACCCCCCTCCACCACCACCCCCCCCCAACCTCATGCACCCCCCTCCACCACCACCCCCCCCAACCTCATGCACCCCCCCTCCACCACCACCCCCCCCCCAACCTCATGCACCCCCCTCCACCACCCCCCCCCCCAACCTTATGCACACTACGAACGCACGCCACAGCTCTCCCGCTACTGCAGCCCATCACCAACCCCCCTCACCCAAACATACAACGCACGATGCTCCATCACCCCCTCCCCCCCTCACACGAACAGCAAACGCACGCTGCTGAACATACAATGCACGATGCTCCATCACACCCCTCACCCGAACATCCCCGGAGCACACCCAAAACCACCCCACCCCCCTCACCCATACATCCACCGCACGATGCTCCTCTGGAGCACCTCAACCCCCCCCCCCTCACCCCAACACAAAACTCACGCTGCCGACCATCCAACGCACGATGCTGCTCCGGAGCCCCTCACCCCACCCACCATCCAACGCACGATGCACCTCACGATGCTGCTCCGGAGCCCCTCACCCCCCACCATCCAACGCACGATGCTGAACATCCACCGCACAATGCTGCTCCGGAGCCCCTCACCCCCCCCCCCCCCCACACCCCACACTCACCCGAACATCCACCGCACGATGCTGCTCCGGAGCCCCTCACCCCCCCACACCCCACACTCACCCGAACATCCACCGCACGATGCTGCTCCGGAGCCCCTCACCCCCCACCCCACACTCACCCGAACATCCACCGCACGATGCTGCTCCGGAGCCCCTCACCCCCCCCCCACACCCTACACTCACCCCCCACACCCCACACTCACCCGAACATCCACAGCACGATGCTGCTCCGGAGCCCCTCACCTCCCCCTCCTCACCCTCTGTCCGCCCCCCCCCCCCCCCATCACGTGCGCCGCCCTGCACCGGCTCCGGACGGGAAGCGCGGCCCTCCTACCCCAGCCGCTCCCTTACCTCCCCGGCGCTACCTCCCGCTCAGGTAAGTCACTGCGCGTCCCGCCTCAGCTTATGGCGCCAGTAACAGCCTCGCGCCTCAGGCCCACACAGGGCGCTTCCTGCCGCCGCCTGCACGCGCCTCAGCCGGATGGCACATCGGGGGACCAAGCGGGCGCCGGGGGGGGGGGGGGAATCACGGGGAGGGGGGGGAATCATGGGGAGGGGGGGGAGTCACGGAGAACGGGGGGGGGACATGCACATACATTAATTATGACAATACATATGCCCACTGCTCTCCACCCCCCCCAACACTCCCCTTCCCCCCCACACCCCACCCCACTCCCCTTCCCCCCCCATTCCCCTTCCCCCCCCATTCCCCTTCCCCCCCACTCCCCTTCCCCCCCCCACTCCCCTTCCCCCCCCACTCCCCTTCCGCCCCCACTCCCCTCCCCCCCCACTCCCCTTCCCCCCCCCACTCCCCTCCCCCCCCCCACTCCCCTCCCCCCCCACTCCCCCTTCCCCCCCACTCCTCTTTCCCCCCCCCACTCCCCTTCCCCCCCCCCTCCCCCTTCCCACCCCGCTCCCCTTTCTCCCCCCCGCTCCCCTTTCTCCCCCCCCGCTCCCCTTTCTCCCCCCCGCTCCCCTTTCTCCCCCCCCGCTCCCCTTTCTCCCCCCCGCTCCCCTTTCTCCCCCCCCGCTCCCCTTTCTCCCCCCCACTCCCCTTCCCCCCCCCACTCCTCTTTCCCCCCCCACTCCCCTTCCCCCCCCCTCCCCTTCCCACCCCGCTCCCCTTTCTCCCCCCCGCTCCCCTTTCTCCCCCCCCGCTCCCCTTTCTCCCCCCCCGCTCCCCTTTCTCCCCCCCGCTCCCCTTTCTCCCCCCCCCGCTCCCCTTTCTCCCCCCCGCTCCCCTTTCTCCCCCCCGCTCCCCTTTCTCCCCCCCCCGCTCCCCTTTCTCCCCCCCCGCTCCCCTTTCTCCCCCCCCCGCTCCCCTTTCTCCCCCCCCGCTCCCCTTTCTCCCCCCCCCGCTCCCCTTTATCCCCCCCCCGCTCCCCTTTCTCCCCCCCCGCTCCCCTTTCTCCCCCCCGCTCCCCTTTCTTCCCCCCTGCTCCCCTTTCTCCCCCCCCCCTGCTCCCCCCCGCTCCCCTTTCCCCCCCCCGCTCCCCTTTCCCCCCCCGCTCCCCTTTCTCCCCCCCCGCTCCCCTTTCTCCCCCCCCGCTCCCCTTTTTCCCCCCCGCTCCCCTTTCTCCCCCCCCCCGCTCCCCTTTCTCCCCCCCCCGCTCCCCTTTCTCCCCCCCCCGCTCCCCTTTCTCCCCCCCCGCTCCCCTTTCTCCCCCCCTCTCCCCTTTCTCCCCCCCTGCTCCCCTTTCTCCCCCCTGCTCCCCTTTCTCCCCCCCCCGCTCCCCTTTCTCCCCCCCCCCCGCTCCCCTTTCTCCCCCCCCCCGCTCCCCTTTCTCCCCCCCATGCTCCCCTTTCTCCCCCCCGCTCCCCTTTCTCCCCCCCCCGCTCCCCTTTCTCCCCCCCGCTCCCCTTTCTCCCCCCCTGCTCCCCTTTCTCCCCACCCCCGCTCCCCTTTATCCCCACCCCCGCTCCCCTTTCTCCCCACCCCCGCTCCCCTTTCTCCCCACCCCCGCTCCCCTTTCTCCCACCCCCGCTCCCCTTTCTCCCGCCCCCCGCTCCCCTTTCTCCCGCCCCCCGCTCCCCTTTCTCCCGCCCCCCGCTCCCCTTTCTCCCGCCCCCCTCCTCTCCTTTCCCTCCCCCTCCTCTCCTTTCCCTCTCACCTCCTCTCCTTTCCCTCCCCCCCTCCTCCCCTTTCCCTCCCCCCCTCCTCCCCTTTCCCTCCCCCCTCCTCCCCTTTCCACCCCTTCCCCCCCTCCTCCACCCTTTCCCCCCCCTCCTCCACCACCCATCGCCTTCCTGCCCGCCTTCCTGCCTCCCCGCCTCTGCTTTCGCGCCCACCCGCCCTTACTCCGCCCGCCTCTGCCTTTCACCAACCGCCTCACAGCCGTTGCATGCACTCAACAGACACATACCTGCCGCCACACACACCTGCTGCCTTCCGCCCCTACGCACCGACATCACTGACCCACCGCCTCACACCCTAGCAGGCCCCCGACTCACAGACAGCACTCACAACCCACGCGCCACCTGCCGCCTCACACCCTAGCAGGACCCCACTCACAGACAGCACTCACAACCCATGTGCCACCCGCCGCCTCATACCCTAGCAGGACACACGCCTCACATTTTTACATCTGTTATGTCACCAAAATATACATTGTAGTGTGGTGTGTTTACAATAAAACATTTTTAAACAACATCGTATTACATTTTATTCCATCTTTCTTTTCAATATTATTATCCAACCTTTCCAAATACTCACCTATTGTTCCACGATTTATAAATAATACTACCTATTACGCATTTACATCCCGGGCAACGCCGGGTCTCTCAGCTAGTATATATATATATATATATATATATATATATATATATATATACAGTAGGCCGCACCCTTTTCAAACACAATATATATTTTTAAAAATATAAATAAATTACTTTAGGTGCTGATGTGGTTATGGGCTCTCAATCCAACTGCTCATTCAATTCCTCACATTTTTAACTGCACATGGAGATGTGCAAATGTACAGTAAACGGCAGAAACTTCAGCTGCTGGGCTGCAGGTATCAGTGCAGTGCTATGCAGGATCTATTAATCTATAAATACAGAGCTAGACCAGAGCTGGATAAAAACAGTTTAATTAAACCACCTGTACAAAAAGTATGTGAAACTTTAGTTTTATCAACTAAATTAAAGGGGATAATTATGTAGATCTTCAGGTGTGAATTTAGGATGCCCCAACCCAAGAGAGTAATTTACATTTCCGACACATTTTGCCACAACAGATTTGTGTGTGTTAAGTGCATAGTTTTCATATAAACAGAGATCATAAGACTCTGCAAATTACATATTTTATATTTGTTTGGTGGTGATGGTGGATTAAAGATATATATTGTGACAGAGTGAGGGTACATATTCATGAAAGAGACCTGTATGCAGGTGAAGGTGAGTCAGCTAGTTAGCTGTGTGTATTAACCCATGTCATATATACAAGTCAAGTGCTCACACGTGTGCCTTTTGTGACATATAGTATATTGAAGTGTTTCCCAACTCCAGTTCTCAGGGAACCCCAACAGGTCAGGTCTTAAGGATATCCCTGCTCCAGCACAGGTGGCTCAGTCAAAATGATTGAGCCTCTGATTGAGCCACCTGTGCTGGAGCAGAGATATCCTTAAGACCTGACCTGTTGGGGTTCCCTGAGGACTGGAGTTGGGAAATACTGAGTATATTGGAATGAATTGAGGGTGTATATTAGCCATTTTAGGAACCTTTGCGGAAGGTGAACTGTGGGTCAGATAAATTACTGTGTATTAACCCTTGTCACATATACAAGTCACTTGCTCACAGGTGTGCCGTATGTGACAATTGTTATGAAAGCCATACAAAACATAAACATAAAAAAATATGTGACTGTATAGTGAGGCTGCATATCATTTTTGTGATATTGAGCATATGGAAGAGTTGATGATGATATGTAACATGAGATTTAAAGCAACACAACTGGTGACTTTTTGTGTTAAAAAACGCCCCGGCAGCCCCCTGCTTCTCAAGATACTTACCTCAGAAGGGGGACTGGTATCTCTTTGCACTTTAAATGTAGCACATCACTAGGACCAATAGGAATCTGCAAGGGATGATGTCGCAGCTTCCTGTTGTCCCCAGGATGCAAGACATTTAAGCTGCCATTTCGATAACCCCAACTAGCCAAGCCAAAGCTACTACTAGTACCCCCTTCCGAGATAAGTATCTCGAGAAGCAAGGGGTCTCCAGAGCTTCCTCTGCAATGCCTCTGGAGGTATCAGTCATGTCACTCCTACCTCGGCCCATTACCGCAAGCACTTTATGCGTGTCAGTGTCCGTAGGGGCCTTATGTCCTCAGCCCTTGGCTCGGTGCCGCTGCAAAAGTAGATCAGTCAGGGCCTTACAGGAGCGGGTGTCTCAATGTCCATATCCACCCCGGTGGTCACCTCCTCGCTGACGTAATCCCACAAAGGATTCCTCAGCTGGTCCCAGTGGAGCTGAAGCACCCTCTTCAATCTGCGGGTCAACCGTCATCTCTGGAACCTGGAAAGGGAACTCATCCTCACTTCTCCGCTGGTGCTCGGCATCTGCGTGGTTCTCCCGACCAGGAGCAGGCACCTTAGACTACGCCTCATGATAATCCTCCAAGGCCTTGGGGATCCTCCGCTCGGGTAGTGCCGTCACCTCCTATGACGTCACAGATACGTGACACAGCTCCCGGTTGCCCCTGGTGACTTCCACACCATGGCGGAAGCAATTGGATGACACTCCGGCGGGAGCATCACGATGGAGCACCCCTCTTCGCTTTCCTCCGACAAAGCCTCAGACTCTCTAGATGCAGAGGATCACCGGCACACTTCGGCAACGGTGACGGAAGTTGGCAAGCAGTGGTCCCGATCTTGCACCACCAACAGAAGTGCGCCCACCTCCCCACATGGTTCACTTGGAGCGTCCGCTCCCGATTCGGCAGTCCAGTCAGCATACCGCTCTAGATAGCCCACATTCTCTACTCTCCACGCAGGGTGGCATAAATTGTAGATAGCCATCAGACAACTCTGCCCCACCCTGGGGAAGCTTGTCTCATAAGTCTCTGCAACTCACAGATCGTGGTGTAGAAGACCCGCACCTCCGTCTCCCGGCATGGGTGGTGGCAACACCTTGGGCTTAAGGTGAGGCGTCCAATACCTCTTACATTTTGCCTTCAGGCTCACATCTCCGCCTGGGCAATCACAGCTGGGGCAAATGCACTGGAGAAAGTCTTCTCCACTTACTTGTACTAACAGGAAGCCTCCTGGTAGGGTGTACTGGGATACCGCACACTCAATCATGTTCGTGATGGTATGCTCCTGTTCCTTTGGCTCACCAGGTGCAACTGAGGGTGCGTTAGCTCTCGTCCGGCTACACCCCTAGTGGTGAAACGCAATAGTCCATAAGCACTGTGCCTCCTCCTCCTGGTGGATCCAGGTGTCCAGACACCAACTGTAGGTGGGGATCCAGCTTTCACGCCAAAACCAGCCCTTACTGTGGGTGGAGCTTCAGTTTCACGCTGAGCCAAGGACATTTTTTTCAAAGAAAGCATGCAGCTTTGCAAAGCTTGCCATGCAGTTCTCCCGGTTTTAGCGGGAATCGCTATTTCACATGGGGCAGCACTGTTTCACGGGGGATCCAGTTCTCAAGATCCCATTAAGCCCCCTTGAGACACTACACACACGGGGATTATCTAATAAAGCTGGACAGCGCTGGCTGCAGTTCCACTGACGGGGAAGGTGTTCCCTTGTTATGCAAGAGTCCCATTGGACACTACACCTGCACTTTTTCCTTAGCAATCATGCTGTAGCCCCCTTCAGGCGATTCTGGCCCCTTAAGACCCCAGAACCCCAGAGGCCATACACATACTTTTCCCAGGCACTTTTCAATACAGCATGAACTAGGATTTTTGGTATTGGAGCCCCCCTGGACCGTACATCAGGGCGTAGCTCACTCTGCTTGGGTATACTTAGCTAGGGTACAGTGACTGATCTCACTTCTCCCCCCCAGCTCATATCCCATTCTCCCTCTGGAAAAGCCTGTCCTGATGGTAATCTCAGTAGCTTCTCCAAATGTAACACATTCCCCCACCCTAAGGGAGATTCACTGCTGTTTCCTGCAGTTGGTGCTACCTGTTAGGCTCACAGAAGGCCCTGAGCATCCGCTATTTTTTGGGGGATGGACAGGATTTCAGTGCATAGATAGTTCTTCTCTCGGTGTTTCAGCGCCTCCATTCCCACAGGGCCTATCACAGATAGTTGCAGTCTCAAAAGTGGAAAACACTCTCACCCTCTCCCTGAAAAACTGCAGCCTCAGGCAGGAGTATAAAACAGTTACTGGCCTTTATTCTTTATGGTACAGCAACGGCATACCAACATATACAGCATGCATCCGTACACTCCTCTCTGACAGCAAGAGTGATTATCCCCCACTGGACCCTAAATAACCCAGCGGAGTGTCACCTCGCAGCTTGCTCTTCTCTTGGTCCCTGGACTCAACACACAGGGCTTGAGGCCCCAAATGTCTCTGTTCCGCATCATTAAAATGCCTCCAGGCAGCACATATCGCTGGAACAGAAGCTTATCCATAGTAGTAAAACCAGAGATAGTTCAATGGTAAGCCTTCCGACACTGAGCAACACGTGCGTCAGTGCTTGGGCGGCTTCGCATCCGGTCACACCCCATACTGAGCCATTGGCTCTTCGACTCCTCCCTCTGGTGGAATCAGGAGTTTCAGTCGGGATAGAGAGGGCACGGCTACGGGCATTGGCACCAATCCCAGATATTTTGCAACGGCGAACTTGCATCTTTGCAACTCACCACACGGTTCCTCTTGTTCGGCGGGAACTGCGATCAGACTCCAGGATCCTCCTCAGGGACCCTGAACTCTCCTCCTTTAGTGCCTGTGACGAACTCCATCTTGGATGGGACTGTGTTTCAAGCGCCCACACCGGCTGGCATGCTCCACCGGCACTCTCTTCCCCCCAACTGTAATCGGATAGTCCCAATATGGGGCCGGGCTATATTTCACGCCAGGTCCCCGGTTGAGCACCCTATCCCACTCGCGGATCTAGCTCATAGTAGCTGAGCACACACTGCAGTCCCATCGTGTGGGGGGCAATCTCTCAAGTCACAGCCTCCTGCGCAGGAGTTTAACCCCAACATTGCCTGTTCCTATCAGGGCTTATAGTGTTGAAGCCAGTAGAAGGCTATAGCCAGGGGCACTTGGCTACAGATTTTTCAGGGTTAAACCATTAAAACTACACAAGGCTCAAATTCAGTTTAGGAAACTCTAATTTCACACAGTTAAATTGTAGCCCTGAAGAAAAACTTAAATATTTAGTATTTTGGATATAAATCACAAATTTACAGCACCCTATTAAAACAGACTGCCAAAAATCATACTGAATCATTTAGTTGTTTTTTTTGTTTTTTATGCAATTTGCTTGGAAATGAGCAAAATTAGTATTCTGATGGGACATTATGGGGGTTATGCACAAAGCAGTGATAAGTGTTTTTAAGTGAGATAAATGCCTTTATGGTGCAATATTGCGTGCAGCGAGATTCACAAAGCAGCGATAAAACTGCAGTATCGCGCTTTAAAGGCTTTTTATCATCAAAACACAGTCATTGCTAAAAAAAAATTGAGCCATAAATTGCGCCATAAAGCATTTATCTCACTTAAAAACACTTATCACTGCTTTGTGCATAGCCCCCTATGTCTTAAACTAACAGTACCACAAAGAAACGGTGGTGTTTAGAACTCCTAATAGCCCAATCTATTAATTGAGAATGAACATTTTCCAGGGCATAGGCAGCAAAACAATGTTTCAATTCAGTATTATTTTAGACCACAAGTATTATTTTAGACTACAACGTAAAAGTATCAGTAAATCTTGTATTATTCAAACTGACATGAACTTATGATTTGTGATCAATTGAGCCTTTGGGTGCAGTAAAAATAGTTGGAGCAGAGTCATGAAAACACAAAAGAGCTCATCACACAGTATCGGTGAACTGTAGGTAACTTGAGGTTGCTCTTTTGTTTCATCGTCACATGAAGAAAACAGTCAGATCCTGAGGCGCTATGTTTTTGCTTCACCAATAATGTATACAGTAATTATTTGAACAATTTACAAGTCTTTTATTTCACCAGGAATACCTCATGTTATTTTTATTTTGTATGTACAGACACCAAGTGTAGGCAGTTTCTTGGCTACAGAAACAAAGCGTTAATTCTACTAGATAAATACCAAAGGCCTGATTGTATGTCCTTGATATTTTGGAACATGATTCATCACACATACCAAACCACCGATAGAGAAAAAGCTACAACAGAAGTGTTGCAGGAAGTTAGGTTTGTGTTTTTAATTCTGTAGTTGCACAGTAACTAGAACTATACTGGAATAGATACGCTTCTCTGACTGAACAGGACAGCACACACAACAAAATGCTGTAAACCTACGAAGCGCACCAGACTAATTAGGAAATCTACAGCTACAGCGATGTCTCTGAAATTACATACAAACCTGTATTTTTGGCAAAGAAACCAAGACTGAAGGATATTTATCATAGTCTTCCGTCTGCAAAATTGGTGTAAAAAACAGAGAACCAAATGTATCAAAGAAACAACCATATTAATAACAATTCAATGTTTTCCCGTGATAAATCAGGTGCTGTTTTTGCACCTAGGGTTGCCAGGTGGCTTCTCCAAAAATACTGGACTCAATGGTGAAAGGTGCGTCAGGTCACTATGTCCAGGGAGGAAAATACCGGACACATACATGTCCCGTATTACAGTACCTTTTATATTTTACTGGGCAGAGTGTCCAAATACAGGACTGTCCGGTTCAATACCGGACACCTGGCAACCCTATTTGCACCAATTTTGTTGGCACTTAGACCTGTCTAAGACATGCAAATGAATATACAGTAATATTTACAGTTGCTCTATGCTTTACTGTGGAGGGTTTTTGTCACTTTTTTTACCCACCATAACCTTAATAAGTGTGGTGAGTACCTACTCTTAATCTCAAACCAGCAGAGCCAGCAACCAACATCACACTGATGATACCCACAAAGGTTGAAACATGTCTGTGAGTGGGTTACTGGCTTTGCATCTTACCCCAGCCTTTGCTTAAAAGCTGTGTTTAAAGCAGCATGCATTTGTTTAAGGGTTGCTCGTGTAATATGAGCTTGAGATAAAAGGTGGCACTGTGTGCTCATTTGCATGTCATTTCCCAGAATCCCTTGCTGCAGTGGAAGTGCTTTGTGCTGGGTGATAATGGTGAAAGTCAAAGTTGAAGACCTGTCAGAGACATGCAAATGAATATACAGTAATATTTACAGTTGATATATATATATATATATATATATATATATATATATATATATATATCTATGTATACACTCACGGAACAAATATCAGGCTTAGTGGAGAATATCCTCAAACCTTTAGTCAGAAGGACCAACAGCTTTATACAAAATACCACAGATTTTCTCAATAATCTTAACAACATCAACCAACTACCATCCAACACACTGCTAGTTACCATGGATGTAAAATCCCTTTACAGCAACATCCCCCACAAGGATGGTATTGAGGCATGCCTGCATTTCCTTACAACATCTCCCCTGGATCAGAAATACAGCGCTGATGTAATTACCAAACTGATAGAATACATCCTCACACACAACTACTTCAGCTTCAACAAGGAAATGTACCTACAACTAATGGGGACTGCCATGGGTACAAGATGGCACCGCAATATGCCAATCTTTTCATGGCAAATCTTGAACAAAGATTCCTAACTACATGCCTCCACAAACCCTACAAATACTACAGATACATTGATGACCTGTTTATATTATGGACAGAGGGTGAAGAAAACCTAAAACAATTCCACAAGTCCCTGAACTCATTCCATCCATCAATTAAACTCAAAATGGATTATTCGGCAAACCTAGTAAACTTTCTAGATACTACAGTAACACTGAAAGATGGCAAACTACACACATCTGTATACAAGAAACCTACTGACAGATACAGTTACCTCCACAACTCCAGCTTCCATCCCACTCATGCCAAACAAGGTATCATACACAGCCAGGCTATAAGATACCACCGCATATGCTCTGACACTGAAGACAGAAACAGGCATCTCACAACCCTGACCGAATCGTTCAGACAGAAGGGATACAAAACAAAGACCATTGCCAAAACTATTACATCTGCAATAAAAGCCCCACGAGAACACCTGCTACAATACAGACAGAAAGAACTTAACACACGCATACCACTAGTGACCACATACAACCCTTCCCTAGAGGGTATACAAAAAATAATCAAAGATCTGCAACCCATGCTGACAGAGGATGCGACATTAAAAGAAATATTTCCCAAACCTCCCATTCTTGCATTCCGGCAACCACCAAACCTCAAACAGAAATTAGTCAGCAGAAAACTTCACAATGATTTTAAAGACATGGATAATGGCACAAAACCGTGCAGCAACAAACGCTGCAAACTCTGCAAACATATTTGCCAGGATCCCACAGCCAGTCACAACCATAGAACATTCAATGTTAAAGGATCATATAGCTGCACATCGAGGAATTTAGTGTATATGATTCAGTGCAACAAATGTGACCAAGGTTGCTACATTGGGGAAACCAGCCAAAAACTACAAGGAAGAATGAATATGCACAGACACTCTATACTCCATCACGAAGTAGGAAGATACTGCTCACCTGTGGGACATCACTTCTCACAACCAGATCATTCCATAAATGATCTAAAAATCAAAATCCTCAATGGAATGTTTAAAAGCACCCAAGAACGAAAAACATTTGAACTCAGAATGATAAGACTCTTTGACACCAAAACCAAATTACTTAATGCGGACATGGGTTTTCTCACATCCTATCAAAATTGCTTGTAATTATCCTGCTGCCTCTATTCTTATCCACACTTTCTCTCCCCCCCCGCAGTATCCCTCCCCATCCCCACCTTTCTTTGACACTGTCCCCTGGCTTCAAACACTTAACACCCTACCTTATCTAGAGTAAATATCTGTTTCCCCCCCCCCCCTCTCTCCACACTGTTTTAACCATTGAACCCTTTGTATATCAGTATTGCTTGACCTGAAGAAGAGAGGATAACTCTTGAAAGCTTGTCCTATGACATAAATTCCAATAAAAAAGGTATCACCAAATACTGAAGAACTCATTTATTCTGCACTATCGCAACTGGACTAACACGGCTATTTTCTGCTTTATATTTATCTATATATATATATATATATATATTCTACTACATTGGAAACAACTACATTACCCCACAGCAGACCTGTCTAAGACATGCAAATGATATACAGTAATATTTAATGTTGCTATATGCTTTACTGTGGGGGTTTTTTTGTCACTTTTTTTTACCCATCATAACCTCAATAAGTGTGGTATATATATATAGTTACATTCAGATGTAAATTTCTGACATCAATATGACTCATTTCCTGTTTCTTGTCAACTCCATAAGGGTACAATGTTGTGGAATAATCAGATGGTATTGGCTACTGAAATTATTGCATAACATCTTTGCTCTTTAAATACAGTATCTGTGTTTATTCAGGAGCAGGATGTTGCAATCCAGTAGTAGATACATTGTGCATGTTTGTTTCTATGAGTCAAATGAGTAATGACTTTTTTTCATAGTGGGGTGCATTTGAATCATTGCCTTTTCTGGAATTATATAGCAGTCCAAGGACAAAGCTCTCACATGTAAAAATTAAGGTGGTAAGCAGGGTGCAGGCTGTCCAGGTGTCAGCAATGCAGCACATCTGATATAGAAAGCAGGACAGACACTCTAAATTCCAAAAGTGTAATTTTATTCCTCAACGTTTCGTCTCCCAACGGAGCCTTTGTCAACTGGATATAGATCCAATGTAGTCTTTCTCCCTCCTAATAGAGGTAAAGGAGAATTTTAATCCTAATAGAGGTACAGTATATTAGTATTTTATCTAGTAGTGTTAGGACTTGCAAATGGGTGTCTGCCTTGTCGTGGCTCGCAAGCTTACAACGCTTTGGCCAAAGGGTTAAACTAAATGACCCTTTTTCAAGAGAATATATAAGTATTTTACTGTGTATTTCTCTCATGTTGCATGTAGCATTGGGCTTCTCTGTCGTCTGCAATACCACACATCAGACTTTATCAGGAGCAGGATATTAACATTACATAGTAGACATATAGTACATATTTGTTGTTGTGATTGTACATATGTATCAATGTATCTTTCCTGGTGATATATTTTATTACTAAATTAATTATGAATAGAGGAACCGCTGCTGTGGTTCAGGAAGAACCTTATAGGAAAAATCCATGCATTTTCCCACTTGTTTTTTTTTTTTTTAAATACATCAATTCTGTAGTATTAGATATTACTTACTACATTTAAAAAAATGTAATTCAACTCTTAATGCCATTTTTTATGAGTTTTAATATACTGAGCATTCTTTGATTTCTATAGCAGGTTTTAACACACTTCACCAGCCGTGCAAGGTCTTTGCAACACTTTTCTCTTTGTGATAATTGGTTGCCAATATTCCCCACAGTTTAAGCTGCAAACTGTAACAAAAGATGATGTTACTGTAGTAATACAAGAATACATTGTAGCTGCTGAATTACACTGACTGAAGGATTGATTGAAACTGAAAGGCAGCCATTTAATGAACCCTGGAAAGCAGGATCTTTCCTGATCGATCACAGGAGAATGAATTGATCGGCAGCTTAGGTAATTCGTTTTCAATAAATGTAATCAAAGGCTGCATATATTAAAACAAATATATATGTATATATATATATATATATTTTATTTTATTTTTTTTAAACGTGCTATTTGGATTGTTTTGTTAAAATGCTGATTTATGTCAATGTTTTTTTCTTTGGTTAAATATGTCAGTATTATCATTAAGTAGTGACCATACTCTTGCAGTAATTCTCTGATATCAGAACTGCTTCCTGTTGAACTGTCTGCATAATGTATTTGGTCTCAGAGATAAAAGGTATATTCTATTTCCTGCAAGTACAACTGTAGATAAAGTATAGGAGTTAAAGTTATAGGTTTGTGTCAAAATATGTGCGTTTGGTTGTTGTGTAGAATTAAAAGTTTACTTTAAGGTATGTATACAAAGCCAAAAATGAGTATGTTATACAGTATGTTGCATATCCTCATGTCAGACTATCAACTGACTTTTGGCTACATTGCTACAGTATGTTTACTTCAATGTGTGATTAGGGGTGTGATAGTAGGAAGAATTTGATAGAAGTAAAGTGACCCATACACAGTATTATAATGTGTTGCATAAATCTTTCTTGGCTCAAACTCTCCACCAAGCACGAAGAGGTGGACAAAAAATAAATAAATGTATTTTGATCTGTTTAATTAATAAGGCCGTTTTAAACATGTTTGGGTATTCCTAGACCCCAAATGGTTTTCTTTTTAGTTTTTTATTTGTAAAAACAATATGCAAAAAAAATCCAAATAAGTAGGGAAATGCTAAAGGAACATCTTAATGCAGGGAACAAATTATAAATGAGTGCAAAAAAGGACAAGCGCAACTTAAATTTGCTTGTGTAACAAATCTAATTATAATGCTCATACAGTGATAAATGGAGAAAATACATAAACCCCCAAAAAGGTGCTGAGTGAAAAGCAGTGTGCCTGCTTTCAAATATACTATTTGATACCTTACATTGAGTGCTGTCTCGCGATTCCCGATCTCACCATTGGTATTGTATACCAATACTGTCTTTATGTGACATGCACCAGCTATAATATATATATATATATATCTATATATATATAGATATATATATATATATATATATATATATATATATATCTATATATATATAGATATATATATAGATATATATATATATAGATATATATATATATATATATATATATATATATATATCTATATATATATATATCAATAAACTATTAGACACAGAGATCATGACAATGAGCTCAAAACCGTTTGTCATACTGTAACAATGTGTTTAATGTACTGAGGGAGTGTAACTTGGCAGATCTGCTTATATGCTATACTAACACAATGTCCCATTCTCTCTATCTCAGTGCTATGACCCATTGTTGCAGTACACATGTAGTCAATGCTTTTGCACCCTTATTGCACAATAAATTGTTTCTGCTGGTGCGAGTAGAGTGGTTAATCTTTTGACAAGAATTCTGTTTTATGACATCCAAAAGAGCTTACTATGTGTGTCTCTTTTTAGCTTTTTATTGTAAACATGGATTGCCTGGAGCTGTGTTACAAATTGCAGTGCATACAGAGAAGGTAAAAGAGCAGCCCAAGATGCTACTAAAAATAACCATAAAATAAATATAAAATAACATACGTGCTTTTGTGCTAATAAATCTACCCCTCTGACTTTGCCTTTGATGTAACATTTTTCTTGGGTATGTAAAACTACTATGTAATTCCAGTATCTACTGACATCGAAATCCAGATGTTATATGTTAAAAGTCACTATAGAATGAGGGATTAAAGGTTGAAGGATTTTTAATGCATTGGTGTACATACTGTATATCTTCAGTATGCAACCAGAATGCTGCTTCCTACTGTATGTGTCCATCCACACTGTATGTTCCATGGACCCTGTGTCCTTAACTTGCTGAAGAAGTATTTTCTTACATTTACAACTACTGTCTCAATCTCTAGCTTCAGTGCATGACCTATTTGCTCTAGTATTTTGAGACATGTTTGCCTCCAGTGTCTATTTTATAGGGAATTAACATTTCTCTTTCATGTATACACTTTCTTCTTTTGTGCTAGTGTGTACATGTTGATGTCATTTGAGTTTCTCTGATTATTATCTGTTGGTTACTTTGTAATTTCACAGAAATTGAATAGGGGCTTTACTATACAGTACATTTCAATGAATGGCTTCAAAATGTTCAGAAAAGTGTTTTACTTGTGAGTTTTACAACAACTTTAGCTAATCTATAACTTAATACTTATGTGTCATAAATTACCCACTACTAAACAATGTGTGAACCCATTTTCCCACAAATAATGCATTTCCAATTCATATTACTATTAGATATTAATTATATTATACAAAATATTCACATATTTTTTATTATACTGTGCATTCTTATCTGTAAGTGTTCTAAGATGACCACAGTGTCAATTTCAACATATTTATTCTAATAATATTATGTAATTCCAGAACACTCAAGAACTATTTCAGACAATCATTTTCAAATGTTTCTTTGCATAGTAACTCCGTTATTTCTGGCACATCTTTATTTTCAGCATTTCCATGGAACAGCATTTCTCACAATTTCTGCAGTTTAGCTCAATTTGAATTTACCCACTTGAATTCAGTTTGGGACACTTACTGCATACTGTATGTATGCTGTGCAGGTTTTTCAGTGGTGACCCAACACTAGTTTAAATTGGGAGGAATTTGAGTAGTTTTAAAAGCACTGTAAAATTTGAAAATTCTCCATTAGCTGAGGTTGTGTTTTATGTCTATATATCCTAATTAAGGATAGTGGTTTTGTAAAGTTAAGTAATTCCTTAAGTGCAGAACACACAAGTAACAAATAAATACTTAAATACAGTATCATCATTGGCAGCAACAGAAAGCACAAACCATTCACAAGTTGTATTTACAATGCAATAATTTACTCATATTTTTTAGATCTTCTGAATGTCACATAAGTTCCTTGATGTGGGTTCATAAAGGAAAGTCCTTAAATGGCAAAATCCCTCGTTACCAAGCAGCAGTAGAACATGCTCGGAAGAAGATAGGTTTAAGGAACGGCATTGAGCACTATTTTGGCTCAGTTGAAATGTTGTTTCATACAGATAAACATTTTGAAGCATTCAAAATTAAAGTAGTACAAACACTGAGGAAATTTATTTTGAAACATAAATAGTAAGCATATGTATGAGATAAGGTTGAACTGGACCACTCAAGAACATTATGGAACACAACAGTATGTATTAAGGCAAAAGTGGCACAATAATGGGCACATACACTGTACCATATGTATATCAAATTAAAAAAATTCTATTGATTTCAATGGGGATTTTTTTCTGCGATACATACTGTACAATGCAGATATTTCTTGGCACCAGAATTGCTCCAGTTTGGCATGCCCCAACGTTTTAAACATAATTATGAACTGAATATTATTCACATGCTGTGCTAACATTTCTACATGAGTCAATTTGAAAGAGTAACTATCTTTGTATCCTTAAGAAATTGTCTAAAAGGGAATTGTAGTCAGTGTAACAGTATGTATCAAATGTAGGCAATTGGATTGCAATTTCTGTATTCTCAGAGTGCTATTTATCACTGACAAATGGCTTCAAAAGGAGAGTTTTCATCTCTGTAGTTTATCAACACAAAGTGCACCATTGTAGAATGTACAGGACAGCTTTGTGGTGCATTTATAATGTAAGTCTCACAGCACTTATGGGGTCAAAGACAACCATGGAAAAGTTGAAAAGTTTCATTCATAGAAGCACAGGCTCTATAAATTTATATTAAATGTTTAACCTGTTTTATGATGTAAAACCTTTACACAGTTTTGTAGCATGACATATTAAAAAAACAACAACACACATCTAACCACAGTTGTCACAGACTTCATTTTAATGGCATAAAAAGCCATTCATTTATGTATCTTCTTTCATGGCAATTTTTTTCAGTGTATTTTTAGTTGACTTCTTGACAAAAAAAATGATATGTGGATTATTACTAAAAACGTGTTATTTTGATTACGGCAAACAGACATCTTTCCAAAAAGCAAGGGCGCTGACAGAGGGGGTCACCGGGACAACTGTCTCATGAACAGGGAGGCTGCGAGGAAGCCCCCCTTCCTTTTTTTACCTTTACCCACACAAATGCATACAAATAATGACAGACTCGGTCTGGAGGTATAAAGGCGTGGCTTTGTTTATTATATAATAATAGCGTAACTGCTAATCCCGTCATGATCAGGAGCAGAGAGACTGCAATCGCTCCTGGCTAGGATTTTTACCCTCCCTTAGCTCATCAGCGGCCAATCAGCTGGAAGGGAAGCCTTGCCCCCTCCTTATGGTAACCCGTCACCTAGGCGTCTAGAAGGGCTACATGCTGGGCAAGCTGAACCTGGAAGTTAATCACAACTGGACATCATGCCCAACTAACTCTATTGGCCGTCCGTGCAGGCATATACCTCACCACTGAAAGGCACACAAGGCACCCCTCAGCCCTACAACGCATTTTAGGGCCATTTCCCCTCACTCCTGCACAACATCTTGTATAGCCTGTCTATCCCTTCTGCTCAACAACCTGTTAGCAACCCCTTCACCCCCCACACCACCACTCAACAACCCAGGGCCAAGATAAAAGACTGCACCAGAAGAGCTGTCAGCTGTCCAACAGGAGGAGTTAGGGCAGTGTTAGGCTGCGTCCATAGAGCCTCAGCCCGCGCTGACGCAGAGGCTCGCCTGCCTGATCAGGAGCGATCCCATGGACTGGCAGGTAAGCCAGGGTGCGCGATCGGGAGGAGGGGGAGGCTGGGCAGTGACGACACTGGGCCAATAGCCCGTGAAGCACCGACGTCAACATCACGGCGCCGTGACGTTGACACTGCTTTGCTGTTATTGGAGGTTTTCAGCCGACAGCGCGTTGAGAAACAGGCTCTGCTGTCGGCTGAAAATCCCAACGCCTCAGCACGCCTGTGGACGCTCACGTGAGCCCCCTCTAAAGACATCCTCATTGAGGATGCCGGGGCTCAGCGCAGAGCGTCCGCGCGGCTCAGCGCGGAGCGTCCGTGCGGCTTCCCGTGCTATGGATGTTGCCTTACACGGCACACAGATTATGAGATGTAGAAAACTCTGTGTCACATATATCTTGAACAGTTGCGTTAAAAAAAATTACCATGCTTCCTTTTTTTATGCAGGATTCTTCTGGCCTTTACTGTGCTTGTAAAATGCTTGTAAGGCCTTTGAATACTTGTAAAATGTGTCTGTAGTAAGCTAAACTGCTAACATAAGGATTCTTACACTGAAACAAGCCAGTTTGTTAACTGCTCATTTTAAAATTGATCTTGTTTGACCTCAGTATTTATGCCGTGGAATCATTATTTTTGATTAATCGAGTAATTTTTTTGCTCCAATTGTGCCCTTGTATTGCAACAGGGAGACTTTGATCAATAGAATTTATGTCCCTAGCCCCTAAAGCTCTGTCTTATGTCACTTAGCTAATTCTTGTCTGAGATGTAAACAAATTCATCTTATGGTGAATATCACAAAGAAGTATAATTTGACCTAACCACTGCCCTGAAATATCTGTAGATTGAATCTATAAACTCTGTTCATTTAATGTAACCATGTAGTGTTTAGTTACAATAGCTTTGTGCCCAGGAAATACTTGAAAACGAGAGATAACTCTCAATGTATTATTTCCTGGTTAAAACATTTTATAAATAAAATTTAAAATAATAACTTATTGGTGTGATGTACACCACTGGCCATTGTGCATTATGAGGTTGGAATGTTTTGGTACAGTGGAGTAAAACTGACAGGCCAAAATTTATTAATGGAGATTGGTGAAGTTATTAAAGTTAGTCAAGCTAACATTCATGTAAACGTTTGTTAATCCTCGTAAACCCGCAGTTTTTGCTCTCAAATCCACGCAAAAGCATGGAATTTCCGCCATTTCTATTACTTTTGGCAATTGTATTTTGTTTTACAGTTAGTTTCTACAAACTTTTAAAAGGTTTGTTTTGCGCAAAACAAAAGTTTAACCTGTTTTCACACTCAGCCATGGCCGTAAAGATTCAGACTTTTTGAAAGATACTGTATGCAGATTGGGCTATAAAGTTCACCTCTCTCTATTTGCTAAGCTCCTGGTACTGGATGGTGTCTCATGACATACTGTAGCACTGTTTGGAAAACTTTTAGACTGGGCACTTTCACTCATCTTGGTTCTAAAACAAACTCATGTTTTTGTTTTGGATGGAGTTTTGGCTGTGGTTTTGTTTTGTTTGTTTTGTTCTTGTTATGGTTTTGCCAAAACTCAAGATTTGTTTGGTCTTGGATTCTTACAAAATTATGGAATTATGAAAAAGTAGGTCACTAAAATATTACTGAAAAAATGTCAAAAGATACAGTATGGTGAGAAACATTTACAGCAGCGATGGATACTTGGCCTGGTGTTCTGGTTTAGGTTTTAAATAATGTTGGTGTTTTGATTTTAAAAATCTTAAAAGATTTTGTTGTGGAATAGAAAGGTTCTGATTTCACACACATGGGTTTGTCCATCTCTTGTATACATGTTTCCCTAAGTGTCATGATATCAAGGCTATTTCACCTATTTTGCCAGGCATGTGTCAGCTTTTTATTTGAGGGATTGATTATAGGAGGGATTATCAAGCACGCTTATTGTAATGAGATGTATAGAAATCTGGAACTGGCTGCATCATGTTTTTCCATTTTCTGTCAAAGTTTTCCTCCATGTCTGACTGCATGTAAAATTCTTTGTTTTATAATCTGCATCCCATTTAAGAACCTTGTTATTACATTATGTAGTTCTCTTTTCTTCTTTTTCTTTCTCTTCCCCAAAGCACTTTTACATGTTTAAAGTATGTTAACATACTTTAACATGCCTCTAGGGCAGGGTTTCCCAAACTTTTTTTTCCGTGACCCGGTTATTTTTGAACTTCTCCTTCGTGACCCACTAAAAATGTTATCGTCTATACTGGCCTATAGGGCCTGCACAGACACACACAGCCACTGATACACACACACACACACACACACACACACACACACACACACACACACACACACACACACACACACACACAGCCACTTATACACACACACACACACAGCCACTGACAGACACGCAGCCACTGACACACAGAGACACTGCTACACACAAACACACACACACACACACACACACACACACACACACACACACACACACACACACACACTGCTACACACACACACACACACACACACACACACACACACACACACACACACACACACACACACACACACACACACACACACACACACACACACACAGACACTGATACACACACACACACACACACACAGACACTGATACACACACACACACACACACACACAGCCACTGATACACACACACACATAGCCACTGATACACACACACACACAGCCACTGATACACACACACACAGCCACTGATACACACACACAGCCACTGATACACACACACACACACAGCCACTGATACACACACACACACACACACACAGCCACTGATACACACACACAGCCACTGATACACACACACACACACACTGATACTGATACACACACACTGATACTGATACACACACACTGATACTGATACACACATAGATACACACACACACACAGATACAGATACACACACACTCGCTCTCCCCTATACGCACACAGACACAAACAGTGAATTACAGGCAATGACGGATGTGGGAGGGAGGAGGGGGCCAGGGAGTTAGGGAGGAGGGGGCCAGGGACTGGGTGGGTGGGTGGGAGGAGGGGGCCAGGGACTGGGTGTGTGGGTGGGAGGAGGGGGCCAGGGACTGGGTGGGTGGGTGGGAGGAGGGGGCCAGGGACTGGGTGGGAGGAGGGAGCCAGGGACTGGGTGGGTGGGAGGAGGGAGCCAGGGACTGGGTGGGTGGGTGGAGGGAGCCAGGGACTGGGTGGGTGGTAGGAGGGAGCCAGGGACTAGGTGGGTGGGTGGGTGGGAGGAGGGAGCCAGGGACTGGGTGGGTGGGAGGAGGGAGCCAGGGACTGGGTGGGTGGGAGGAGGGAGCCAGGGACTGGGTGGGTGGGTGGATAGGTGGGAGGAGGGAGCCAGGGACTGGGTGGGTGGGAGGAGGGAGCCAGGGACTGGGTGGGTGGGAGGAGGGAGCCAGGGACTGGGTGGGTGGGTGGGTGGGTGGGAGGAGGGAGCCAGGGACTGGGTAGGAGGGAGCCAGGGACTGGGTGGGTGGGAGGAGGGAGCCAGGGACTGGGTGGGTGGGAGGAGGGAGCCAGGGACTGGGTGGGTGGGTGGGTGGGAGGAGGGAGCCAGGGACTGGGTGGGTGGGTGGGTGGGTGGGTGGGAGGAGGGAGCCAGGGACTGGGTGGGTGGGTGGGAGGAGGGAGCCAGGGACTGGGTGGGTGGGAGGAGGGAGCCAGGGACTGGGTGGGTGGGTGGGAGGAGGGAGCCAGGGACTGGGTGGGTGGGTGGGAGGAGGGAGCCAGGGACTGGGTGGGTGGGTGGGAGGAGGGAGCCAGGGACTGGGTGGGTGGGTGGGTGGGAGGAGGGAGCCAGGGACTGGGTGGGTGGGAGGAGGGAGCCAGGGACTGGGTGGGTGGGTGGGAGGAGGGAGCCAGGGACTGGGTGGGTGGGTGGGAGGAGGGAGCCAGGGACTGGGTGGGTTTGGGAGGAGGGAGCCAGGGACTGGGTGGGTAGGTGGGTGGGTGGGAGGAGGGAGCCAGGGACTGGGTGGGTGGGTGGGAGAAGGGAGCCAGGGACTGGGTGGGTTTGGGAGGAGGGAGCCAGGGACTGGGTGGGTAGGTGGGTGGGTGGGAGGAGGGAGCCAGGGACTGGGTGGGTGGGAGGGAGCCAGGGACTGGGTGGGTGGGTGGTTGGGAGCCAGGGACTGGGTGGGTGGGTGGGAGGAGGGAGCCAGGGACTGGGTGGGTTTGGGAGGAGGGAGCCAGGGACTGGGTGGGTAGGTGGGTGGGTGGGAGGAGGGAGCCAGGGACTGGGTGGGTGGGTGGGAGAAGGGAGCCAGGGACTGGGTGGGTTTGGGAGGAGGGAGCCAGGGACTGGGTGGGTAGGTGGGTGGGTGGGAGGAGGGAGCCAGGGACTGGGTGGGTGGGAGGGAGCCAGGGAATGGGTGGGTGGGTGGGTGGGAGCCAGGGACTGGGTTGGGAGCCAGGGACTGGGTGGGAGCCAGGGACTTTGGGAGCCAGGGACTGGGTGGGTGGGTGGTTGGGTGGGAGGAGGGAGCCAGGGACTGGGTGGGTGGGTGGGTGGGAGGAGGGAGCCAGGGACTGGGTGGGTGGGTGGGAGGAGGGAGCCAGGGACTGGGTGGGTGGATGGGAGGAGGGAGCCAGGGACTGGGTGGGTGGGTGGGAGGAGGGAGCCAGGGACTGGGTGGGTGGGTGGTAGGAGGGAGCCAGGGACCTTGGGAGGAGGGAGCCAGGGACTGGGTGGGTGGGAGGAGGGAGCCAGGGACTGGGTGGGAGGAGGGAGCCAGGGACTGGGTGGGTGGGAGGAGGGAGCCAGGGACTGGGTGGGTTTGGGAGGAGGGAGCCAGGGACTGGGTGGGTAGGTGGGTGGGTGGGAGGAGGGAGCCAGGGACTGGGTGGGTGGGAGGGAGCCAGGGACTGGGTGGGTGGGTGGGTGGGAGCCAGGGACTGGGTGGGAGCCAGGGACTGGGTGGGTGGGTGGGAGGGAGCCAGGGACTGGGTGGGTGGGTGGGAGGGAGCACGTGTCCTGGATCTGCCACAGCTACTATATCACCGATACCAATGCGTGTGGAGGGGAGCACGTGTCCTGCATCTGCCACAGCTACTATATCACTGATACCAACGCGTGTGGAGGGGTCCACGTGTCCTGCATCTGCCACAGCTACTATATCACCGATACCGATGCGTGTGGAGGGGACCACGTGTCCTGCATCTGCCACAGCGACTATATCACCGATACCAATGCGTGTGGAGGGGAGCACGTGTCCTGCATCTGCCATAGCAGTGTAATAATGCCCCAAGCTAGTCGAGGTCCATTCTGACAATATACTATTGTTACTACTTTAAACACACTCAGGGGGATGTGCCCTTAACTGTTTCCAGACCGTAACACAGACCTAACACAATCAGAAATCACACCCCTCTCATACACAGCCAAACATAACCAAACACACACACACTTCTCATCTACACTCGCGGTAACAAAACAGCTCGACTCCCACACCTGCAACAACCACGCTAGCAATAATCTCTCTTTCTATCGCACCACCAATGTGAACACTTTCCTGATGTGTAAAAATGCATTTCTTTCAAACCCATTTGGAATTACCTTTTCGGGTTTCTAGCCAACGTGTTTCTGGGGTAACGATTCGTTCCGCGATTATGTACCGCACATATTTCAGAGTAACGTTCAGAGAATGAGGGAGGGGCTGCGGCAGCCCGGGGTGCTGCTGCTGCTGGGAGCTGAATTGGTGCGTTCTGTCGTTCCTCTTAACCTGGATTGAGGTGGAGGAAGAGCGGGGGGGAGGAAGGGAGCGGGGGGAGGAAGGGAGCGGGACCGCGGGGGGAATCGCCGCCATTTTTTTTAAATTGAGCGGGGGGGGGGGGGGGAGGGGAGAAATTGCGCGGCCAGCCTCGCTGCGACCCGGCAATTTTGGTGCCGTGGCCCGGTGCCGGGTCGCGACCCACCATTTGGGAAACGCTGCTCTAGGGTGCTTGATTTCTAACCACGCTTAGTCGTTTAATTATCATATTCTACTACCAGCTCAAATTTGGAATCCGTATAGACTGACTGAGCATATGTACAGTCAAGACCTTTGTATTTTACAATATTGTTTCTTCCATTGTATGGGGAAAACTTTCTAATAAAGGATAGAAAAAATTTGCTTTGAGTCGTGCTTCGAAATGCATTTTTGGGTGATTTTATAAATATTGAATCTGTAAAAGACAATGATAATATAAGTTTTAGTGCAATCATATTAGTATACCAATAGTATACTGTAGTTCATATTCTCATTGGTTCTACCGGCTATGTGGGCTAGCATCTTAAAATACAGATAAAGGATAATCTTGTACTTTGATTATTAAACTCTTTAAGACTACATAGGTTTTTGGCTTCTTCTTTTAAAAATCTAAGTAAAGTGTCTAAATATTTAATTTGTTTCTAATTAACTTTTTTTTTTTCTCTCAGGCATCTTTCTTCAATTCTGTGCTCCATACAATGTCGGAGTTCCAGGGGCAAAAATATTTTCTGGACCACCAAGTGAACAGTTTGGATATGCTCTTCAGCAATTTGAAAATAATGAAGGAAACTGGTAAGAACCAACTTATACAGGCATACCCCGCATTCACGTACACAATGGGACCGGAGCATGTATGTAAAGTGAAAATGTACTTAAAGTGAAGCACTCCCTTTTCCCCACTTATCGATGCATGTACTGTACTGCAATCATCATATACGCGCATAACTGATGTAAATAACGCATGTGTAGCAGTCTCTATAGTCTCCCCGCTTGCGCACAGCTTCGGTACAGGTAGGGAGCCGGTATTGCTGTTCAGGACGTGCTGACAGGCGCATGCGCGAGCTGCCGTTTGCCTATTGGGTGATATGTCCTTACTCGCGAGTGTACTTAAAGTGAGTGTCCTTAAACCGGGGTATGCCTGTATTGATATTGTACAATCATATTACTTGTGTATGAACTCCTACTTGACCTCAGATGAAGACGCGTGGACAAGAACCGGTAAGTAAATTTACAGAGGACTAACTCTCTTAGCTCGGGGCCTCTGTAACCGTGAGCCCAGGTGGGGCGCGTCCACCAGTTTGCGCACCGCTGATGTATACTATACACAGTATAGTATAGTGCTTATAGCTCATCCTATATAACCTAACACCCTACTGGCTTTCTGCATAGCTTTGTGTAGAAGTACACTGATTAATAATCACTGGAACCCAAGTTCGAACCCACAAGTACATATACTCCTGTTCACATTGGTAAGTATAAAGTCTAGGATTACTTAATTGCAAGTTTGTTCATTCACCAATTGCTTTAGAGATACCCCTTGCAATCTATCCAGGATGTCCCGGCTTCGAGCTGAACGTGAAAAAGACACATGCCATTTCACATCTGCCAGATTGAAGTCTCCTATAATGATTGCCACTCCTTAAATTGCCTTAAATTGCCATCTTAGTTATGTTCTCTATTAATACCTTATCCAATGCTTCATCTTGTCCTGGAGGTTTGAGGACCACTCCAGTATGAATGAATACCTTCTCATCACTTTCTAGTCCAGGGTCATATTATCATTATTTGCAAACTGCTGCAAAAAAAGTGCACATCTCTAATACTGAGTGCTGCCAAGGAGTAATATATGAATAACATAAAAGTTACCTCTCTTGGTAATGGCGGACATATTTAAAGGTTACTTTACCACAACCTCCTCCATGTTTTTACAAGTTGTTTATCTCTACACATAATCAATGTTCTGTATTACAACACTTTGCCATTTATCAAGCAATGAAAACTACAGTTGTGTCATCAAACTGACATTAAAAGTAGCATTGGGCATGTATGTTCATGTATGTTCATGTATCAAGAATTTAGCAGCTGAATGTCAATAGGAATTACATGTAACATTATCTACAAGGAAGGAATTTATTTTTCCCCTTATGAGACGGCATTGAATAATGTTTCACTGGTTTTTTTTGGTCTGCCTAGATTGAACTTGATGAACATATGTCTGTTTTCAATCTCATCTACTATGTCTCGGGTATAATTGTGTCCGTTTTCAATAACTATTGATCGAGATTGTGGAGAATATAACATCCTAGTTCAATAATGCAAGGAGTTGTCCATACTGTAGGTACCAAAGGAAGAACATTACTGGGAAGGCTTCTCATGAAATGAAGATTTTTAAAGTGAGTTCTTATTTGTTATAATTTAGGAGTTAGGGAGGTACTAAGTAAAATGTTTAATTGTAGATAATTCTTCTGCATTCGACTCTGAACCACCTTACTGTACCTAGTGTGTTTGTTTGCTATAAAAATGCAAAGCAGATAATACAGTATGTACTTTTTAGCAAAACAGAATTAAGGGAGCTCAGACCTACTCCTGTAACTGAATGTATCATTAACACTATAACTTTCAATACCTTCATGGAGTATGGTGCTAAGAAAAAGGAAATTGGCTATACATTTATGTAACACAAATACAAAAACCCTAAGCTCCTCCCAAATTGGCTTGGGACACCAATCATTTAAAATAAGAATTCTGCAAGCACCCCAATAATAGTGCTGCTCTGTTTAATGCAGGGACCACATTGATGATTTATAATGGCACTACTATGGATGCATCAAGGGCTATGCAAAAAATAACAAATTAAAAGTAGTCGTATAGTAAAATGCAACCAATTTCAATATTATGCATGATTTATCATCTGTATCTGCTCCTACAATCAAGATGCAGCGGTTGTTATTTGAACAAATCACGGAGCCGTTTTCATGTGCGCTGCTGTATCCCACGCGGCATTAACGCGGCCGATCGCCCCAGGCACACGTGTTTATCGCGGTTGCTTTGTTTGAATTTCATGGATTCTGTTTCTTTGTGTGCAATGAAATGAATGAATTGTAATGTGTACAGTACTGTGCTACTGTGCTACTGTGCCAATTTCAGGTGTTTAAAAACCAGAACACTAAAATGCCATTTTCTGCACTCACCTGCACACGCGTCTAAAGGTGGTAAGGTTGGAAGAAATCACGCGCCATGACATGGGTATTCTGAGGTAATGAACACATGAAGTGTTCAAATAATGGCCGCTGCATCTGTACCTCAAAGTCCTATTCAATGTAGATTTTGTATGTATAAGTAGAAGGTCGAAATAGCTATCTGTGAGTAGGTTTACTGGCTATGCAGTTCTTTAATCCAGCCTGTAATTTAAAGCTGTGTAATGCAGCAGGCATAAGCTTATAGGGGTCCATGTTAAAATGACAAGAAGCAAAAGGTGACACTGTGCTCATTTGCATGTCATTACCCAGAATCCCTGGCTGCAGTGGAAGCTGTGTATGCCAAGAGATAATGGTGAAAAGCAGGGTTACAGACCTGTCTGAGACTTGGGAAAGTGCTTACAAGTGGTATTTTTATTTGCTGTACATATATACATTTCAAATACATTTGATTAAATATTGGTGGTTACAGATAGCCATAATACATTATAAGCATAACAACACATAAGTTAAGAAAACCTTATTGTAAGCAGTGCTAGTGCTGAATAGAAATGAAGGCTTTACTAGTAATAGGGAATGGTACATGGAAGTCACTGAATGTTACATATTTTAAATATTATGGCTCATAATTACGAAGTTGTGCTGCTCCATAAGATATTTGCTTACAGCATGGTTATATTAGTGGTTAGATAAGTTTTAGGCAAACTTTCCCCGCTGCGCCCCCCTGCTTGCGTTCCTCCACCCTGCTCGCCACCCCTGCTCACGCCCACCACCTCCTTACCTTGTCTTCAGTGTAAAATGATGCCGCGTTGCCGAAGACAAGGTAAGGGACGTTGCAGAGGCCTGACGCGATCCCCCGGCAACCTTTTTCCTCACAGGTTCAGAGGCAGAATGACAGCCTGGAAGAAATCTGCTGTCTTCCTTTTAAACCTCCCCTTTCCAATCAGCTAGCAAACCTGCCAGCTAGGGTGTGGTCTGCTAAAGTGTGAGAGTTTATCCTCTTGTATATTCCCTCACATGCCTCCCCCCTCAGAGTGTTGCTCCTCGCAAACTCGCTTTTTGAAACAATCCCCCTCCCCCCCTTCCCGGGACAAAAAATCTGCATTAGCGTGTAACTTCCCAGCCCTATGTTGTACCCAGAAGGAGAATGGTTGAAGGGAGAACTACCAGCGCATGTCTCTGGGGTTTGTGTCCTTCATTGTATGTAGCCATTTTAGCAGAGCATGGTCTGTGACCAGTGTGAATGTGGTACCCAGGAGACAATACCGAGTGCTAATACTGCCCACTTCACAGCTAAACACTCTTTCTCTATTACAGAGTATGCCTGTTCTCTTTTTAAGAGCTTCCTACTAAGGTATAGGACCGGACACTCTTCCCCGTCTTCCTCCTGAGACAAGACGGCCCCTAAACCTACTTCTGAGGCATCCATCTGCAGAATGAAGGGCTGTACTGTCCACTGAACTTTATTGGGTGCCACATTTCTTATTAGATTTGGTGAGGGGGCAAGGACTGTGGAAAAATTTGGTTTACATTTCCTATAATACCCTGCTAAGCCCAGGAAAGCTCTCACCTGTTTTTTTGCTGTTGGTACTTGACAATCCATCAACAACCTGCACCTCGCTGCAGACAGGCATTATTTGTCCATAACCAAGTATGAAGCCTAAGTACTCCGTTTCACTTCTCCCTATTGAGCATTTTGCTGTATTGGCAGTCAGGCCTGCCTTTCTAAGGGACCTTAGCACTTCCAACACTTTAGCCAAATGTGTTTCCCAATCTATGGAATAAATGATTACATCATCGAGGTAGGCTGCTGCATATTTGTTATGGGGGTAACAATATCTGATCCATTAACCTCTGGAAGGTAGCGGGAGCCCCATGCAATCCAAACGGCATGGTCCGAAAGTGAAACAGACCACAGGGAGTGGCAAAAGCAGTCTTTTCCTGTGACTTTTCTGTTAAAGGGATCTGCCAATATCCCTTGGTCAGATCTAACGTCATAATATACTTGGCCTTCTCCAGCCTCTCTAACAATTCATCAACTCTGGGCATGGGGTATGCATTGAATTTAGAAACCGCATTTACTTTTCTAAAATCTTTACAGAACCGTGTAGACGCATCCGGCTTAGGGACTAACATGATGGGGCTAAACCACTCACACCTTGACCTTTCTATCACTCCCAATTTAAGCATGTTTTCTAGTTCTGTTTCTAATACTCCCCTTAATTTTTCAGGAATTCGGTAAGGTCTGTGTTTCACTTTCTTACCTGGTTCCGTTTCGACATGGTGTGCAATCAGATGTGTTCTCTCCATTGCCAGGGAAAACACATCAAAAAAGTGTTCCACCATCTCTCGTGCCTGTACTTTCTGTTCCAAGGACAGATTCTTCCCCAATTGGACACACTCCTTTTTCCTGCCAGGGTCTAATTGTGGTCCCAAGTCTAACTCCTTCTCTCTTATTGAGACAAAAAAACTCTCTTGTGATTTTCAGGGCTTCAAAAGATTTATATGATCAATTTGTTTTTCTTTTCCCTGGCTGCAATATTTCATAGTCTACGGGTCCTACTTTTCGTGCTACTTTAAAGGGTCCTTGCCATTTTGCCAACAACTTTGATTCTGTAGTCGGAAGCAGAAGCAAAACCCTATCCCTTGGCTAAAATTCTCTTGGGCGAGCTCCTCTATTATAATTCCTTTCTTGTGTTATTTGTGACTCTCAAAATGTTCCTGTGCAAACACCCCTAGACTTTCCAACTTTTCTCTTAGTTTTAATACATACTGTACCACATTATTTTCCCGTGGGGTTTGTTCTTCCCACATTTCTTTTACCAAATCCAGGATTCCTCTTGGTTGTCTTCCATAAAGTAACTCAAAAGGTGAAAACCCTGTGGAAGACTGGGGAACTTCCCTAATGGCAAAGAGAAGAGGTGGAAGCAGTTTATCCCAAAGCCGACTTCAACTTTAACAGACCACAGACCTCCTTCATGAGCCTGGAAATAACATTTGTTCCCTGGTCTGTTAAAATTTCAGCCAGAAACCCCACTCGGGAGAAGACCTTAATTAGTTCGGTCGCTACAACCTTAGCGTATGTCGTTCTCAATGGAATAGCTTCTTCGTACCTTGTAGCATAATCTACTATGACGAGTATATACTGGCACCTGGCAGCACTTTTTTCCAGGGGACCCACAATATCCACACCTATCCTTTCGAAAGGGGTCTCTACTAATGGGACAGGCACCAAAGGGACCTTAGTGTTCCCCTTTGGGGCAACCATCTGACACTCATGGCACGAAACACAGAAGTCCCTTACCGCTCTATAAATGCCTGGCCAATAGAACCGTGCCATGAGGCGGATTCGGGTTTTCTCCCTTCCCAGGTGACCTGAACAAGGAAGAGTATGAGCTAAACGTAATACCTCTTTTCTATAGTGTCTTTGCGCTAACAGTTGCATTTGTATCTTTTGAGTTTGCTTCTCTTTCTCAACTCTGTATGAGATCATTATGCAAATAAAAATGAGGAAAAATACTGACCCCCTGTGGGTTTATTACTTCCTTGTCTACCACTACCACTTGGTCATATACCCGGCTTAAGGAATCATCATTTTTTTGTTCTACAAAAAATTTGAAAACATCGAAAACATCTCGGCCTCCAATGAGGGAGGGTTATCTACTCCCTACCCCTTCACCTGTTGGGGACCACCTTTCTGACTTGTTTGGGGTGCCTCTAACTCTTGGGCGGTACCACATCTTACAACTTGGGTGTACCGTCTATTTTTTCTATCCTGCGCTGCTTTTTGGATTTTCGGGGGTGGAACCTGGAAGGAAACAGCACTGGATCAGTAAAAGGGAACAATTCCCTCAGCGTTATCTCTGTATCTCTTGTCACCTGGGGCCTAAGGGATAAAACAGCATTTGTGAATAATTCATCAAAGAAATTCCAATCCCAACCTAAGATCATTGGGTATGGGAGTTCCTTGGCGACTCGCACCAACAAAACCTCCCACTGTTAGATTTACTCTGGCATGGGGGTATTCCTTGACATCCCCATGTCAATTCAATGCGTACCTGGGCCATACCTGCATACCTGGGCCCCATTCAATCCAAACCTGGACAGACCCTGTAACTTTATCTAAGGCCACCAGTTCCTGCTGTACCAGTGTTTGACTACAGCCAGAATCCACCAACCCATACACTTTAATTCCTTCTACTTCCAAACATATGAGGAATTTAGTTCTGGCAGGGTCTTTCACCTCCCCCATGGCCAAATAGGCGTGAGCATAGTTACAGTCCATGTGGGGACAATGTCGGGACATGTGACCCTGTTCACCAAAGGAAAAACACACTATGGGATCTGTGTCGGACACCGAATCCCTTCTGGCTTCTGGAGTCTCTGGTACGACCCCTTAGGACACCCCCCTCCCCCGGTAGGGCCTGGTTGGCGCATATTATGTCCTATATTGAAGGCAGACGGAGCCCTCCATTTGGCCCGAGCCTCTGCCTGGTGGAGGAAAATTTCTTTTTCCAAATGTACTGGTTTCTTTAATGGCCACCCTCTTTCCCCCTTGGACTATGGGTACAGGACTGTTCTGTGGCCAAAAAGTTCTCCATTAGTTTGGAGGCTTCAAGGAGGGTCTTGGCTGAATGGCGACAAACCCACTCCCTTCCGCCTAGGGGCAAAACCCACAAAAACTGTTCTAGGGCGACTAACTCTGCGACCTCAATGGAGCTGCGGGTCTCGGGTTTTAGCCAGCGCCAGCAGTAGTCCTGAATACGTTGGACTAGGACTTGGGGTTGCATACCTGGGGAATACTGCACTTCTCGGAAACGTTGTCGATAGGTATCCTCTGTTATCCCCAAGCGATCCAGGATTGCCGCTTTGACTTGGGCGTAGTCGAGTGCTGCAGTATTGTCAAGGGCGCGATATGCTGCCTGTACTTCTCCTGTTAACTGCGGGGCCAGGTGTACAGTTCAGTCCTCCTTGGCCACTGTGAAAAAACTGCAAGTCACTCAAACGTGATGAGGTAGGCCTCCGTCTCGTCATCAGGTCCCATTTTCGTCAGCGTAATGGCAGGTCTCTGATCTCCAGTGCCCGGGTTCTGGGAAGCGGGCCTTGGGGCCTCAGTGTTTGTTGCAGCTCCCATGTGCTGTACTAGCTGCTGTTGAGCTTGTGTCTGGAGAGCTGTTAGCTGTAAGAAAAACTGCTGCTGTGCAGCCTGTTTTTCAGCCTCTCGCTGCTGTTGGGCAGCCTGCTGTTGCTGCAGTATCTGGAAAAACTGCTGCTATGTAGCCCGGTTTTCAGCCCCTCGCTGCTGTTGGGCGGCCTGTTGTTATTGCAGTATCTGGAACCTCTGTTTCTGTGCAGCCCGGTTTTCAGCCTCTGTGTTTCTGGGCAGCCTGGTTTTCAGCCTCACACTGCTGTTGGGCGGCCTGTTGTTGTTGCTGTGCAAAGGAAAAAACACTCCAACGCACAGCCAAAAATAGAGTGGGTCCCACACCAGAATACAGATAAAAATGTAATCTTTATTGGTCCATGTTTAAAAAAATGGAGGTAAGTACCCTCCTACGCGTTTCGTACCTGGTGGTACTTTACCACCAATTCTGGCAATAAAGCCAACAGTATCTTTGTGTCAGGTCACACATGTGCATCTAGGGGAAGTGTCATCTGGCAGGAGTATCAGAAGAAACGAACCTCAGCAGAAAGAGAGAAGAAGAAATCCATAGCACAGATTAATAAGGTATAAAAGATTTATATTTAAAAGATAAAAAACACACTTACAAAACATGCAAGTATAAAAAGGCACATAAGACTATTATAAGTGTTGACAGACACAATGGATGGTTGCCGCTCACCGCGTTCAGCTTCGTTCGGCCGCCCCGTTAGTTCCAGAAACCTCAAGCTCAGGAGTCTCCCCGCTGATGTTTGCTAGCAGTCCCGACTCCGCCGCGCTTTCCCTGGGTTTTGCGTCCCCTCCGCTATCCACTCCGTGGTCAGCCAGCAGTAAAAAGTGCGTCCGTCTGGTGCTTTATGATTGGCTCCACGGCTTTGTCAAGAGTGTAACGTCCATAAGTTACTCTGTGTGTTATATACATACAGAAATTAGCCTAATTAAAAAAATCACCCAATGATCTGTGCTAATATATTATCTTTATTAGGAATATTACTACTAGTATAGAATATACTGATTTACGCTGTAAATGGGAACAGAATGAACATAGAACACAGGAACATAATTTGCTCTATTTTTTCACTGCAAAAGTAAAACAATAGCTCTAGTTATTCCTTCAATGTATGAATGCATTATTAATAGTAGTGCTTAACCAAACTATCAACATATTATACTAACAACACTGCTAAACGTTATGCAGGAATCAATGATTATAGGATTACAGGAACATGACTACTATTACTCGATGGAAAAAAATATATATACTAAATTCTTCTCTAGGAGGCAGCAATTTTATACAGATGAATTAAAGGACAAAAATGATTTTTTCCCTTTCCTTCGTATTACCTCATAATTTATATACAGTAATATAAAATTTACAGAGGGGTAGGTATACAGGACACAATTTGCATAATAATGCATTCGTACATTGAAGAAATAACTAGAGCTATTGTTTTACTTTTGCAGTGAAAAAATTGAGCCAATTATGTTCCTGAATTCTATGTTCATTCTGTTCCCATATACAGCGTAAATCAGTATATTCTATACTAGTAGTAATATTCCTAATAAGGATAATATATTAGCAACGATCATGGTGTGATCAGTGACTGTGTGTGTGTGTGTGTGTGTGTATCAGTGACTGTGTGTGTATCAGTGACTGTGTGTGTATCAGTGACCTTGTGTGTGTGTGTGTGTATCAGTGACTGTGTGTGTGTGTATCAGTGACTGTTTGCAGGGAGCCACCTGCACGGATCTCCTGTCTTTCCTCTTTCCTGTGTCTGAGAGAGAGTGTGTGTCTGAGAGAGTGAGTGAGAGTATGTCTGAGAGAGTGAGTGAGAGTGTGTGTCTGAGAGAGTGTGTGTCTGAGAGAGTGTGTGTCTGAGAGAGTGTGTGTCTGAGAGAGTGTGTGTCTGAGAGAGTGTGTGTCTGAGAGTGTGTGTCTGAGAGAGTGTGTGTGTCTGAGAGAGTGTGTGTGTCTGAGAGAGTGTGTGTGTCTGAGAGAGTGTGTGTGTCTGAGAGAGTGTGTGTGTCTGAGAGTGTGTGTGTGTCTGAGAGTGTGTGTGTGTCTGAGAGTGTGTGTGTGTCTGAGAGTGTGTGTGTATGAGAGTGTGTGTGTATGAGAGTGTGTGTGTATGAGAGTGTGTGTGTGAGAGTGTGTGTGTCTGAGAGAGTGAGAGAGAGAGTGTGTCTGAGAGTGTCTGAGAGTGTGTGTCTGAGAGAATGAGAGAGAGTGTGTGTCTGAGAGAGTGAGAGAGAGAGTGTGTCTGAGAGAGTGAGAGAGAGAGTGTGTCTGAGAGTGAGAGTGTGTCTGAGAGAGTGTGTCTGAGAGAGTGTGTGCCTAAGAGAGACACCAACTGCGCACTGCAACTGTTAGGTATGTATATACACCTTTGTTTTTACTTTGGGCGCGGCGAAAAAATCCTGATCGCCTTGGGGAGCCTTGAACCGAAAAGTTTGGGAACCACTGGGTTAAAACAAGGTGAATAAGGACTTAGAAAGTATATAGTAAGTACAATGTGTCTGTTAATCAAACTTACACTGCAGTTATATAGAAGAAAAACTTGTTTTTAAATAGTAATCTTTCCTATAAAGTTGCTTTCTACACTGTACAGTATACTGTAAGCAATCCTGAAACAATTCATGTTTTCAACCAAGTCAATTATTAACTAAACAGTATATAAATGTAGACAAAGTCTGGCTGGTTATTTATTTTAACAATGAGCAATAACTAGAGCACAGTGCTTATTGCGGGTTTGAATATTGTAAAATGGCATAATATTTAACATGACTAAGGTTCAATGTATAATGTTTTCTAATTAGGATGCCTGTTTGTGAATTGTGTAATGCTTCCCTGTGTTTTTAGTTTTGCTTCCTGTCTTTTCTGTGAATCATAATAATACTTATCTGAGTAAAAGTAAATACTGTTAATATGTCACTAAATACAAAGCACCACAGTTATGGGATGACTCAGAAGGGAACTGGTTCCAGACATCTTTATCTTTAAGGTGTGTTATTTACAAAATGTGGGCAATGAGTAGTAAGTAAGTCTGCATGACAAATACGTTTGACATGTTCTGTACTACGTACTTTATGAAATGCAGTATTGTTCTTTATCTTTCACAATTACCTTTCCACCTTAACATAGTGTTTTAGGATGTTACTTTGTATACTGTTCAGTCAACAATTTTGCAAATTTACTGGTCATCTGAATAGCCAAAACGTTATTAGTTAGATTTATTAAAGTTCGATAAAACAAAATGATGGTTTGACCCATTTTATTTATTGACGTATTCACTAATTCCATATTGCCAGCGATTAAGCCAAGAAAATGTTTTTTTTTAACCGGGTGGTAGATAAATCGATGATAGATTTAACAGCGCATGCAAACGAGCATATATATCAGTAATTATCACCAAAATCCTTATTCACATGCTATGCACTAAGCTTCTAAGCCTAAGTGGTGATCTAGACATGGTCAACCCATGGCTACAGGTAGTTGGAAACTAAGGTCGCGCGTATAGTGCCCGCGACGCGTGATGTCACCCGTCGCCACTAGCGAAAGTTGTATTTCACTTTGCAGCGACGACGCGGGCGACCAGGCCATTGATTGGTTCATTTTTCGTTATGCACCATCCCGACTCTTGCGTTCTTCTCAAGGATGTCTTCTTTCTACCCACGTTGTATCTAAAGCCCTCTCCCCCCGTAAACCTTTTTAGGTGACTGCCCCGCACCTCTGGAATGCCCTCCCCCTCATTACCTGACTAGCACCCTCTCTATCCACCCTTAAGACCCACCTTAAGACACACTTGATTAAAGAAGCATATGAATAGCACTGTGGATAATACTAGACACAGGATACATAAAGCTTGGCCCCCTGCAGAAGCACTTACCAGAATGCCCTCCTACTGTCTCTGTACGTTCTCCCTACCTACCAATTAGATTGTAAGCTCCTCGAAACAGGGACTCCTCTTCCTTAATGTTACTTTTATGTCTGAAGCACTTATTCCCTTGGCCTGTTATTTATATTATCTGCTATTTGATTACCCATTGTATTACTACTGCGAAGCGCTATGTACATTAATGGCACTATATAAATAAATACATACAATACAATACAATGTCCCATAAATATCATATCTGTATTCAATACCCATCATTCAATATCCATCACTGGTTGTTTGTGAATGTTCGGTGGACCTCAAGTAAAATGAGTATTAAATCACATCAATATATTATTGGCCTGTAACTCTGGAATAGGGTGAATAGGGTTGCCAGGTGGCTTGTCCAAAAATACTGGACACAATGGTAAAAGATGCGAGCCCCCTCCCCCCCCAATACATATAAAAAATACCCCCACGCCCCCCCAAATACATATAAAACATACCCGCAAGCCCCCAGAATACATATAAAAAATACCCCCACCACCCCAATACATATAAAATATACTCCCCCACCCATATACATATAAAATATACCCCCACCACCCCAATACATATAAAATATACCCCCCACATTGTACCTTACCTTATCTCCTGGCAGGACGCAGACAGGACTGCAACATGTCTCTGGGCCGCCGGGTGTGGGCTCCGCCCCTGCTGTCCTCTGGTTGGCTGTCCTCTCCTCCAATCAGGGACAGCACACTAGTCCTCCTTTCTCTGTCCGGCCACCATCCCACCCCGCCCTCTCACTGCCTCCACCCGCCCTCGCGCTTGCCACACTTGCCTCCGCACGCCCTTGCGCTTGTCACGCTTGCCTTCGCCCCCCTCTCAGCACCAGCCACTAGCGCTTGTCGCCGCCGCCCTCTCACTGCCTCCGTCCGCCCTCACGCTTGCCACGCTTCCATTGCCACTGCCTCCACCACCGTAACAATGGTAATACTGGACACATACTGTATGTGTCCGGTATTATCTCCAATTTTATACCGGACAGGCATCGGAATTACCAGCCTGTCCGGGTGAAAACCGGACACCTGGCAACCTTACTCTGGAAGCAGGGGGTCCCCGAAGCTGAAATTAATGCGGTTCAGCTCCCTGCTTCAATACTGTGTTATCAAAATAAAATAAAAGCAGCTTCATTACCTTAGTACTGCAAGTATGACATTTAGTATAAAAAAGGAATCATAATGGACTCATAGCAAATGTTGTAATTCCCAGTCTGTGTTGATTCCCATTGGGTTTAAAGAGTCTAAAGTAAAAATCCAATACTTCTCACGTTGATTTAGGAGACTAAGTCTATCCCCTCCACGAATGGGAATTGGAACATGCTCCATCCCAACAAATGTGAAATTATGTAACTCCCATGTGGGCAGTTAATAAAGTGTCTTGGTACCAGATGTATAACATCTTAATTTTCTATTGATTGAAGATGTTCCATTATCCTCGCTTTGAGGGACCTTCTCGTTCTCCCAACATATCTAGTGCCGCACCCAAATTTCAAGTAATACACCACATAACAGCTATTGCAATTAATAAAAGTGCTTACTTTGTAGTCGGGTTTTAATTTCTTGTATCTTACTGTTTTTCTGCAGTCTGTATAGAGGCACATTTTGCAATGGCCGCATTTGAAAAAGCCCTTTGAACAGCCCAATCTACCTCTATCTTTTGATTGGGAATTAAATAGACTGGTAATAGATGGCACGGATTGCATTTCTGAGTGTTGATTAGTGAGGAGAAGAAGTGATGTTTGGCACCATGGAGAGCAGAGAACTTTGTAGCTACTACTACCAATTAGAATCTGCAACAAAACTAACCAAAAGGTTACTTTTATACCCACTAATTCTGTTTTCAAACAGTGAGACTAAATTAAGACCATTGGAAATGGGAATGATCGAGTGAGTGAAATATAGTTTAAATTAATGGTATTTAATAGGGCTTTTTATGTATATTACTGCAAGTGCTTCTGTGGAATAGCTGCCATTAACAAACTGATTTATATTGTCTTAATTTCCAGGTTGCTTGTTAGTGCCCCCTGGAGTGGATTTCCACAAAATAGGATGGGCGACATCTACAAGTGTAATGTTAACTCATTGAAATCCACATGTGATAAACTGAATTTACCAAGTAAGTTATCTGCTGAGCTCTCACATAAAATTGCAACTCTGTACTTCAGCCACCAATCCTTAATCATGTTTCTGTTTTCTTTGATTTTCAATGAAAAAGCTCACGCCTGCCATATCCATCGTTCTGCTTATTTGTCTTACCATAGAGACTACAGTATAAAGCAATAATCTATGTTGCTTGAGTTATTTGTTTTATATTTCTTTCCTTTTTACGTTATCAGCACCGAGGGCCCAGAGCTGACCCAATCAATTTCTCGGTCTGCTGATCCCTGACTCCTGTGATAGTTGGCTTTTAATTATCCCAGAGAATTGTTTTTTTTGGGGAATAAAGTATGGCCATCCGGGTCAGCCTGAAACTGACAAGCAAACAGTGAACCACAGCATCCTTGGAATGTGATGTTACAGGTTTCCACTGGAAGATCGTGTTGGTCATATTTCTTTTAGTTTGTCAGCAGATCAGAAATCCAAATATTTCTGGAACTGGAGGGCCCCTGGAGCAAAGGATAGAATGCTTCACAGGACCTCCAAACTCAGATAATGTGATTGTGTTTGTAGTTATTCAAGCAAATATTAATAATGATAAAAATGTGTCCCACGTCTTTCACTATAACATGCCTATTAATGAGTGCAGCCACTAATGGGACACATATCTATACAACCTATAGGTTACTAGACACCTGCAATTAGTCTGTACATTCCTATAAACAGTGTACACAATTGAATAATACAAGGATAATGAATACTGTACATGTGGAATACAAAACAGCACACAGAAACATACAGTACAGTAGTTCACATGTAATTTACAAATCCTGTAAAATATATTAATGATCAGCCTCCAGTTTTTACGACACATTTTTTCAAATATTTCCATGAAAGAATTTCAGGTTTTTAAATGTTTTTCCCGAGACACGAAAGTCCATTTATTCATATGTTTTAAGAACTTGTGTGTAAGTATTTCACATCAATACATCACCAGTACTATTGTGTGTATTGTTTCTTTTTCTTGTAGGTGCAACAACCATTGCAAATGTTACTGAGATAAAAAAGGAAATGCACCTGGGTTTGACCCTGATAAGGAATGAAAATACTGGAGGATTTTTGGTATGCATGGCAACTTAGAATGAAAAATGAACTATTGTAAAATGTGCATGTATGATTTAATAAAATTGTGTGCTGTGATCAGTTTTAATGAACAGATATACTGTACAGTATTTGCATTTCTGAGTGATTACACTTGTATACTTTTATTTGCAATAAGAGCTACTGGAAAATATGTATAAAATTCATTGTTTTTATTTAATCCACCTTATTTTTGCTCCCTCTGCGCGATAATGGAAGAAACTTTTTTATCAAGCCTTCTACTTGTGGTGCAGGTTTTTCACTACATTGGAAATGTTTACACTTTCTCATTTCTAGCGTTTTTTTTACTTTGGCGCAATGAAATATGAAAAAAATGGTGTATAGAAAATCAGAATTATAATGTGTCGGCAACTCCTCCTATTTTTGTATCGGAATATTGTAAATTATTTCTCCCAAATTGATATAAACAGCTTTAGTGTTTGAGTATTGTAGACTTCACAAAATATTTTCATTTTGTACTTTTTAAATTTTTATTGAGTATAAGCTAAGTTATACATTTGAGAAAATGAATGTTGTTTCGTCATCCAGTGGAATGGTCTTTATTCTCTTTCCTTTGATTGTAATTATTCACATTTTCTTCAGTACTACTGGTAAATCTTTCACGTTATTTGTCAGTCTGCAGAAAAACTTGGGCTTCAGTTATTTTGTTACCTGAAGTCCAAATTGAAGATAGAATTTCTATCGCTCTTGCATTCAGTATGTGTATAAAAGCATTGGTTTACTATATAGGTATGTGTGTGTGTGTGTGTGTGTGTGTAGCCGAAGTTATTTCACTGGCTGGTATGAACACAGCTGGAATCAAACGCTAGCACCGCCCCATCTTCTGCACAAATGATTCAAAACAATCTGTGCTGCTGAAATGCATTAGCAAGAGTAATAGTGTTGGCTACATCTGTAAGCAAAGCTATCTGCAATATAATGTGTACATACTGTACAGCAAGAACCAAACGTACTCCTAGCAGGATGCAGGCCCTACGGCTCTGATGGGTTAAACATATGTGTTCTTCAATATCTATATATAATAAAACTGATTCTTGTATGTCTGGTGCTAGATGCGGCGAATCTGATTGGTCCTCGGCCTCTGGCCAATCAAATTGGTGCCTCTATGACGTCAACCAACTGCCACTCTCTTCTCCTCACCCGCAGAGAGACACACACACACACTCACACTCACTCACTCACTCTCTGTCCTCTCCCCCCCCATCAACCCCCCATCACCCTCACGGCCCTCCTGCCCCCAGCTGCCAATTTCAGGCTCCTCCCCCCTCACTCCCAACTGGCTCCCGGACAGAGGGGAAGCGCGGCGTGGCCCTCCTGCCCCAGCCGCCAACCTCAGGCTCCTCCCCCCTCGCTCCCAACCGAGGTGAGCGTGACAACAACCCCTCCCACCCGCAGTGAGCCGCCGCACGCTGCGGGACATGCCCAGGGGGGGGGGGGGAACAGGGCAGTGGCGGCTGCGCGGGACATGCCCTTCCCTCTGATCCCCTTCCCCACGCCGCTCCCTTGCTTGCACGCGTGGGGAGGGAGATGGGCGCGGGGGGGGGTGCGGTGGTGGTGCGCAGTCACGGCTGGCGGGAGGTGGGGAGCCGCCTGTTCGGATCGCCGGACTTCCACTCTCCCTACCCCCCCCTCCTCCTGTCCACTGTGTGTGTGTGTGTTAGGGAGAGTGTGAGTGTGTGTGTGTCTCACTGTGTGTGTGTGTGTGTGTCACTGTGTGTGTGTGTGTGTGTCACTGTGTGTGTGTGTGTGTGTGTGTGTGTGTGTGTGTGTGTGTGTGTGTGTGTGTGTGTGTGTGTGTGTGTGTGTGTGTGTGTGTGTGTGTGTGTGTGTGTGTGTGTGTTACTGTGTGTGTGTGTTACTGTGTGTGTGTGTTACTGTGTGTGTGTGGGACACTGTAGGGTGGGGACCGGAGCTGCGCATGGGGGTGGTGGAGGAGCGGAGAGAAAGGGGGGAGCGGAGAAACAGACAGGGGGAGTGGAGAGGAGGGAGCTGGAAATTTTAAGCCTGGCCAACGCCGGGTGCCTGTCCTGTCCACTGCCACCCCCCTCCTGTCCACTGTCCCCCCCTCCTGTCCACGGCCCCCCCTCCTGTCCACTGTCCCCCCCTCCTGTCCACTGCCCCCCCCTCCTGTCCACAGTCCCCCCCCTCCTGTCCACAGTCCCCCCCCTCCTGTCCACTGCCCCCCCTCCTGTCCACTGTCCCCCCCTCCTGTCCACTGCGTCCCCCCTACTGTCCACTGTGTCCCCCCTCCTGTCCACTGTGCCCCCCGCTCCTGTCCACTGCCCCCCCCCTACTGTCCACTGTGTCCCCCCCTCCTGTCCACTGTCCCCCCCCCCTCCTGTCCACTGCCCCCCCCTACTGTCCACTGTGTCCCCCCCTCCTGTCCACTATCCCCCCCCCACTCCTGTCCACTGTCCCCCCCCCTCCTAGCGGGAAATTTAACTCACGGGCAACGCCAGGTCTCTCAGCTAGTAGAAACTATTTTCCATTACTCTTTCCATACTGTAAGTCTTGTATGTTGCACTACACGCCCAGCATTCTAGAATTTTCAATTGTGACAGCTAACACCATTTACAGATTGCCATGCAACTACTGTATTTATTAAAGCGTTATTATTCATATTTTGTATATTAATACAAATTAAAAATGATGGACTCCATTGAAATATGCAAAATATCTAAAAAAAATTTTTTTTCGTGTTTACCAGACTTGTGGGCCATTATGGGCACAGCAGTGTGGAAACCAGTATTATGCAACAGGAGTATGTTCTGACATAAGTAAAACATTTCAAGTACTGAGAAGCTTTTCTCCTGCTATTCAAAGTAAGATAATATTTGTGAAACTGGAAATCTGTATTTTATGTGAGTTGATGTTATATTGTTGCTCATCTAATATAACCATACAATGCAGCTTAGTGGCAATTAACAGATGATATATAAGATATGTACAGTATAAAGATCCCAAAACGGAATGTCTCTAGTCAAAGCACAAAAAATATAATTTGGCTTGTGTTTGGGTCAAATGTAAAATTAATTCTAAACCACTTCAGTATCTTACATTTGGTGCAGAAAAATTAATGATGTGTTTGACTGCTATATTTGCCTTTTACTTCATTGAGTGTTTTCACTTTATTCTCTTTAACTTGCTCTGTGTATAATGGCAGTCAAATAAACAATCAATCAACTATTTGATTTGTTTCTAAAGATATCCATTTTTTTTTTTTATATATCCCTCATCCCCATTCACATTAGAAAAGACCCTGGTATTTAATGAAAAATTGAAGATACAAACATGGGAAGCACTGTTTACAGAAGCAGGTTATTGTACAGATGTAGCAAGACTTACTGTTTTTGGAATAGGGGCAAACCACAGTGTGTGATCTCCCTAGTGCCGGAAGAGTATCACTGCAGGGGATCCGATAGGAAAGCATGGATTCTGGGTAGTGAAATTCATGTCAATCGGCTGTAAGGAGTGTTCTAATAATGGGAAGGTTAGTAAATATGGGCAGATTCAATGTTGGTTGGGATACCTTCTGGCGGACCAACATTAGCGTTCTTCACAGATTAAATGACAGTGTACTGACCTTTCAAAACCTCATAGATTTCTCTTTCAAGTATACACACTTACACTTCTTTTTTTTCTGCAACTAATTGTGATATTTCTTATTAACAATCTGTTTATCAGTAACAATGTTTTGTGCCTATTGTGGCTCATCTTCAATCTGATGAAGATCCGACAAGAACCCAAAATATTGCTCCATTTTAGCAGTATCTCCAGTTGTATATTTATCCCCTCAAAACTCCCTCCAAATAAATTAGGAAGTGGTGCCTATGCTGAGAAAGGAGCACTACCTGAGGTACCCTGGGATATATGCTAATGGCCATGCAACATATATTTAAACCAGTCACATCCTACACTTTGTAAAATAATTTCCATAAAAAGTATATTGAGTTAGCATTCCTAAGGTACCTAGTGACTGGAATGGTGTACTGGTGTCAGATGCAACGGGACTAGAACCCATAATCACGGCTTTTACAACTGTAACTGGCTATTAGCATTTCTCCTAGGTACTGTATATCTATTTTGTTGATTATAACCTTTAATGTACTTAAAGCAAGTAATAATATGTACTGAAGACTGTGAGTTGCTGAGGCCAGGTGAAATTAAATAAAATACATATTTTCTGACACGCACAAGTAAAAACAAAGTGAAGCACAGCAACTAAAGCAGATGCAGACAGAAAGTAATATAACAAGGTGACCTGTTGACTTGAGTTAGTACTTCTAATGTTTTAAAGAATAAGACAGTGGGCCATATTTACTAAGCAGTCTTCTGCCCTAAGGCATCTTCGGTGCTAGAATACATTACAACCTATTCAAATAAATTGATCTCTTGTGTCAGAAGGTGTCTCATTGCAGAAGGTGTCTCATTGCAGAAGGCTGCTTATTAGTCCTCTATCCCAGAAGAGTGCAAAGTGCTTTGTACAGTTATGAGTACTTCGTGAGAAGTTAAGCTCAAAAGTATGCTGTGACAGTAATTTTAGCCATCAGCCGGTTTAGCTCACACTGCTGGAGCTACTGCCCCGAATAACATATGTTGTGTGGGTTCTAATCATGTTGGGTAATCAGCACCCCGTTCCAGTCACTACTGTAGATGCCTTAGGCTTGCTAACTCAGTATAGTTTTCATGAAAATCATTTTAGGAAGTGTGTGATCTCACTTATTTTAAATATACTGTATTTGGCATAGCCATTAGCATATCTCCCAGAGCACCTCATGTACGCTGCTTTATCAGCACAGGCATCTGCCCCTAATTTATTTGGAGGGAGATTTGAGGGGATATATATATATAAAGATATATCTATATATACATATATATATATAGATATATCTATATATATATATAGATATATATGATATATACAGTGGTTGACAAATCACCCAAAAATCTACTCGCCGAACCAAAAAAATCTACACGCCACTAGTCCCGCCCCCAATCCCACCCTGAGGAGGTCGCCATGGGGTCAAATCCAGTCGCCACGGGCCTGTAGGTGAATGGATTTGTCGAACACTGGATATATATATACACACACAACAGGAGGTCCTTGTCCTCTCACAAGGAGAGATGACACTGGAATTTAAATTGTGTTCACCTGCCTCAAATACAGTGTTGTTACTTATAAGTTGCTCCTTTTCACCATATGGAGTAAGCTTTTTTTCTTCCATGCAATTTTCTTTCCAATCACACATTTGTTTATCTGATAGTAGAGGACATTTCCTTGCTTCATGCTGTTGAATAGAAATACTAGTACGATTATTGTTTCAGCATTTAACTATTTTAGCTGCAAACTTGTACTACAAATTCCTTTAGCCCAAGGGTGACCATTTCCTATTTCTGTGGTTGAGGATCATCGTTTTGTTTATTTTTTGGGGGGTTGTAACTTTGTTTCTTTTTGTGTTTTTAGCATGCTCTACTTTCATCGATATAGCTATTGTGTGTGATGGGTCTAACAGTATTTATCCCTGGTCTGCTGTAAAGAATTTTTTGGAAAAGTTTGTGCAAGGGCTCGAAATAGGACCAGCAAAGACTCAGGTAAGTAAGAATTTACCACTGTTCTATTTTCATGTTTATAGTATCATTAAACAGAAAGCCGTGAAGTTGCACTTACAATAAAAACTTGCTATGGGAACCACTTTTACCAGCGTGCTAACGCATATCAGATTAGATTTTTTTATTCTTCCCTGCTCTGATTATTCGCTTCACTACATTATTTCTTTTGTTACCTTTTTGGCAGCAGCATTTTCAATTTAATGGAGTATGATGCAGTATAGCATCTCCAGATGTAGCAATACTTACTGTTTCTGTGACCGTGGCTAAATAAGGGAAATGTCTTGACATTTCATTCCATGGCACGTTCCCTGCCCTTTGGTGTTTTGTGGCTTCTGTATTTTTTTTAATTGCCGATAGGCGATGCTAGTGTGTAGTTACGCTAAATTCAATGTATTCTGAGGCTATTTCTTCGGACATGCATTTTCTGTATAGTACTGTTTAATAAAAGTGGGTAGAAAATGAAAGATAACTGCTACGTGATGACAGACCGCTCACCCAAGGACAACAATATAAAATGACCAGGTGCAAAAGCGAAATGAACACATACAAAACACTTTGGAAGTGACCAAGAGGTCACAACAGTCCCTTATTCTCTGCACTCCAGCTCAAAAATAGAAGGAATACATAAATGTATAATGAGATTCTAATATCCCCAAGAATGGCTCTATATGACAGAAAACACCAAAGCAAACACTGAGGTGGACGGACCAAAACACTCCATATACTGTACAAATAAAAGCAAAAATAACAACATTTTATTACATAATACACAACAATGAAAAAAGTGAGGTATATCCAGTGAAGGAATTAAAATCCCCAGAGTAGAGACGGTGGGCAATAATGGGTAGGTGTGTCAAATGGTATCATCAAATACACCTAAACCGATAGGCTGTAAGCCGCATACGAGTGTTGACAGATACAACTAGTTGCAATAAGTATCTAGGTCAGGGCTATAGAACCTTCAGCTCAAAAGCGAGAGTGGATGTCAGCCTATTATATTATAGAGAGTTCTTGCTTGTAGGTTAAAATTGGGTAGGTATACATATAGTAGATGGTATATAACATTAGTAAATAATAAATCTGGTAATCATAACCAGTAACCTACAGTAATACTAGCATATATCAGTACCCAACCTCAGCATAAGGAAATGCTACAACCATAACTGAACATTAATAGCGTGTAGTCTCCAAACATAATGGTAATTGTCAAGAGCACATCTCAGAGAAACGCGATATAGTATAGGCAAAAAGAGTGGTGTAAAATAAGCCCATGCCTAATAGTATACAACCGTATAGCACTTTACCCCGACACGCGTTTCACATGATGAGGCACGCTTCTTCAGTGACCTCTTGGTCACTTCCAAAGTATTTTGTTAGAAAACTAAAGATACCAGACAGTCTCTGCAGTACTTAGCATGATACTTTCATGTTCTACAGCAGCGGTGCGCAAACTGGGGGGGCGCGAGACTGACTGCAGGGGGCGCGGGGTTTACAGAGGCCCCGCACGCTTCCCGAAGGCACTTAAATTAAGTGCTAGGGGAGCGGCAAAGGCCTCCGTAAACCTAACTTACTTTGCTCTGGCGGCTTCTTAGACGCGTCGCCATGGCAATGCGGTGTCAAATGACGCCGCGAGGTCAGGTGACGTCACATTGATATGGCAACGTGACATCATGCCGCCGGAACCGAGGTAAGCGGGAGTGGGGGGCGCGGAGAGATGGGAACCGCCAGCAGGGGGGCGCATGTAAAAAAGTTTGCGCCCCCCTGTTTAACAGTATGTCCATCCCATAGCAAAGATATCTATTATCAAAGCTTTTAAACTACTACTGTAAGAAAGCATTCTATGCAGAACAGCTGTACTTACATCTGCCAAAATTAGAGTCAGACACTATTCTATGATATATTTTATGGAAATGCTCCATTCACAGGTGAATTACAGTGTTGGGAGCAACTAACTTTTATAAGATTGGCACTTTTATGCTGACTTTAAATGCTCATAAGGATAGTCATTTTGCCCACTTGGTACTCATTAACAACTTTAGATTTCTTGAGTTCACATAATGGGAGCGTTATACCAAGGCGATTTTGAAACTGAGAATGTGTTTTGACACAGTGCACCATTGTTATGGAATACAGTTGCATAAATGTAAGAAATTTCCACCACCTTAAAGTTGGCATATATTGAGTCAATTCTGCTCCAAAATTGTCTTATTACATAGACTGCATAGTGTCTATTGTATACCAAGGTAGGGATAGGCTACCGCTCACCATAAATGTGGAATAAAATTGGCTGGTAGCTAGAGATAGGGTGCATACGGGATAGGTAATTAGGCTGAAGAGGGTGGTAGGTCACAGAGGTGGCCTTAAAGACTCCTATTTGCACTCGCTTGACCAGTTGATCAGGGCTAGGAAAAATTCAATCCTTGGAGATAACTCCGTAGCCCTACATATACACTTATATAAAATCACATTTATTAAACATATATACAAAAGAGACCTAATGTCTAAAAATGCCACTATGTGGCTCCAGGGAACACAGAGGAAACACAGGGATAGGGGAAATTTGCTGTTGGAGTATATTCCGTTATTGGAAGACTGTTACTGAGTATACTGTCGTATTTGTTATGCTAGTGCTTTACTAGGAGGAATTCCCAGCATAATCCTCTGTTAGTAACATTGAGGTATATAGCCTGTGTGATAGGCTGGGATCCCAGCATGGGAAGGGTATTATGTAGTTGTGGTTAATAACCATGTAGGGTAGGGCTATGCAGTTCAGGGTAAAGTCCCTATGTGTCATATAAAATAGTATATAGACAGAATAGTTTAGGGACCCCTATACAATGTCCCTCTACCTTCCTTCACTGAGGTGCAAGGTACTCCTATGGAGGTGCCCCGCTATACACTACTGTTAGCAGTCTGGGCGTCACTCTGTGTAGCGTGGCGCCGCTATTCTTAATGAAGCGAGACAGTCAGTTATACCGCTTTAAATACTATCATCAGTCCTGTCTTAATGCATTCTTCAATGTATATATGGAGAGAGCGCTCTCCCCTCAGCTGTTCATACGACCTGTTATCCTCGCAAAACTCTCAGCTTCCCGCTTGTGTTCCTCCGCGACTCCGGATGACGTCACCGGAAGTGCGTCATCACGTACCAACGCACGTTTCACGCTCGTAGGCGCTTCGTCAGGGTAATGGGAGTGACATCACCAGTCTCCTCCCTACTATAAGTGCTGGTTGGTTGGGGGCGTGTAGCATTTCCCAACCAATCCCAGTGTTGTGTGGATAGGAGGACAGCTGTATTTGATCCCCGTTAAGGGTGTATGTATTAGGCGTCCCGCTATCTTTTGTGATTCATGTTACCATGGTAACGTATCCGAATCGACATATGAGGTATTATACAGTCTCATAAGGGGCAGAAATGATTGTACATGGTCAGCACAGGGTGTAATGCGTGTGTGGTATGGCAAAGTATTGTAAAGGGTGTATATATACTCTGGGACATAATCTGCCATTGAGATCAAGTTAAACTAGTGTGTATGGTGGTGTGGGTTGGTGCAAGGTGTTATTGTCTAACCTCTAGGGTCATCGTCAGCAATGGGTTTAGGTACCTCAGATGATGTTAGTGATTGTATATCACATAGCTAGATGTCTACGTGTGTCTAATGTAGGAGTGTACGTTTTGCTAAGGTCCGCCTCTAAAGTCAATACGGACTTCTGGAGTTTAGGACTCTATTTAACTACCCCAACTACCTCTAGGGTCATCGTCAGCAAAGGGTTTAGGTACCTCAGATGTTGTTAGTGATAGTATATCAGTGATAGTATATCACATAGCTAGACGTCTACGTGTGTCTAATGTAGGAGTGTACGTTTTGCTAAGGTCCGCCTCTAAAGTCAATACGGACTTCTGGAGTTTAGGACTCTATTTAACTACCCCAATGCCCTGTTCTCTCATTGTTGGTGTGGGAGTGTAAGTTTGTACTAAGGTCCGCCTCCAAAGTCAATACGAATTTCAGGAGTTAAGGACTCTTTTAACTGACCCTTTGTCCTGTTCTCTCCTTATGGTGTTTTGAGAGTGGATTTTGTAAAGACCCCATACATGTGACAGTCGTGGTGTGTTCCCTACAGAAATGCCGAATAAATATAGCCCTCGTTTAGGCCTTCTGGGGACAGTGTCTGCAGCGTGAATATCCACTGACACTCACGCTGCATCAGACGTCTGTCCCAGTTGCCCTTCCGCGGCCCCCAAGGGATGTGTTCAATCCCGCAGAATGTAAGGAATTTTGGGTCCCCATTGTGTTCCTGTAAAACATGGCGGGCAACAGGGGTATCCTTCTTGTTTCTTATGGACCCTAGATGTTCTAGGATCCTCACTTTAAGGGCCCTGTGGGTCTTTCCTACATAACGTGCCCCACATCTGCACGTGATAAGGTATATAACTCCTTCTGTCAGACAGTTGATGTGGCTCTTAATGGTATAGTCACTACTTACTGGTTTGTTGATGTTTCTGGTAACTTGCATAAAGGGACAGGCTTTGCAGCGCCCACATGGGTATGACCCTACGGGTATCCTGTCTCCTAACCATGTCCTAGGTTTAGTGTCCTTGTAGTGACTATGCACTAATCTGTCTTTTAAGTTGCGTGCCCTTCTGCATGTCATCGTTGGGGAGTCTCTAAGGACCTGTTTCAAGTCCGCATCATTTGTAAGGATATGCCAGTGTTTGCTGAAAATCTTACGTAGATCCTGCCACTGTTTATTGTATGTCCCAATGTATCGTATGATTTTGCCCGTCTGTGTTTGTGGGTGCTGTCTGTCTACTAGAAGCTGTGCTCGAGGTGTGTTGATGGCCCGTTTTTTAGCCTTGCGTATGTTGTTTTTTGAGTAGCCTCGGTTGATAAATCTAGCAGTCATATCATCAGCTTGTTTATTAAATTCATCTACAGTTGAGCAGTTCCTTCGTAATCTAAGAAACTGTCCCGTAGGGATGTTATGGATGATATGTTTAGGGTGATGGCTATCAGCCCTTAGAAGACTGTTAGTCGCTGTTTCTTTTCTATATATGGTTGTGATGAGTTTGCCATCTTTCTGTTTACTGATTGTCAGGTCAAGAAAGTTCAGAGATGTATCGTCCATGTTGAAAGTAAGTTTTAAGTTGTGGTCATTGTTGTTTAACTTATCAATGAATTGTTTGAGGAGCGGTTTGGGGCCTTTCCATAGGAGAATGACGTCGTCAATGTAGCGCCCCCACCAGTCCACATACCTTGTGTATTCCTCCAGGGCCTCGCTGAAGACCATCGTTTCCTCCCACCAGCCTAGATATAGATTGGCGTAGGTGGGGGCACATGTGGTCCCCATCGCGGTGCCCTGGATTTGGTGGTAGAATTTTTTATCAAAGGTAAAGTAATTCTTTGTAAGTACAAAATCCAATAACTGGATTACAAATGCATTGTGTTTATTGTAATTGTTACCTCGTTGTTTGAGAAAGTGTGTAACAGCCTTCAAACCAACGGCGTGAGGGATACTTGTGTAGAGTCCCTCAACGTCTAGACCTACAAGTAGTGTATCTGCACTGACAACCACATCCTCAAGACGTAAAAGGACGTCTTTAGTGTCCCTTAGGTATGATGGTAGGGAGTTCACAAACGGTCTCAGAATCACGTCTAAATATTTGCTAGCACATGCCGTCAGGCTATCAATACCCGATACTATTGGTCTTCCTGGTGGCGGTAGTTTTAACTTGTGTAGCTTAGGTAGATGATAGAACGTGGCAATCTGAGGATTTTTGACCATAATGTACTCCTGCTCTCTCTTTGAGATAACTTTCGCGTCTACACCCTCATTCAGAATTTGCATTAATTGTGTTTTGAACACTGTTGTAGGATCTTCCTGAAGTACCCTGTAACTCGCTTGATCTGATAGCAGTCTTTTACATTCGGCAGCGTAGTCCGCTTTGTTAAGAAGGACTATGTTGCCGCCCTTGTCAGAGGGTTTAATCTCGATCAAGGGGTCTTTCTCCAAATCTACTAGTGCAAGGCGTTGTGGGTGCGTAAGGTTGTGTCTCTGATTAGTTTTACTCAACTGTAGGATCTCAGTCGTTACCAGTTTCACAAATACATCCACATTTGAGCAAGACTCTGAGGGAGGTGTAAAGGTGGATTGTGTCTTGAGGTCCGTGAATGGGCCCTCACCATAAGGTCTGCTAGAAACTTCCTCTAGGTCATTCAACATCTCTAAATTGTCTAGGTCAGCGTCTGTCAAGTCTTCTAGTATTGTACCCTGTATGGTGTTGTGTCTCCTTCTCTGAAAAAACTTGTGTAGAAGGAGTTTGCGTGAGAACAAATTAAGATCTTTTATGCACTCAAAAGGGACTATATCATTGGTGGGAGAAAAGGACAGGCCTTTGCTTAAAACTTCAATATGGAATGTTGTAAGTACTTTGTTTGATAGATTCACTACCTGTTTCTTCTCTTCCTCCCTCTGTAGGGTCTCCTCAGTGCACCTCAGTGAAGGAAGGTAGAGGGACATTGTATAGGGGTCCCTAAACTATTCTGTCTATATACTATTTTATATGACACATAGGGACTTTACCCTGAACTGCATAGCCCTACCCTACATGGTTATTAACCACAACTACATAATACCCTTCCCATGCTGGGATCCCAGCCTATCACACAGGCTATATACCTCAATGTTACTAACAGAGGATTATGCTGGGAATTCCTCCTAGTAAAGCACTAGCATAACAAATACGACAGTATACTCAGTAACAGTCTTCCAATAACGGAATATACTCCAACAGCAAATTTCCCCTATCCCTGTGTTTCCTCTGTGTTCCCTGGAGCCACATAGTGGCATTTTTAGACATTAGGTCTCTTTTGTATATATGTTTAATAAATGTGATTTTATATAAGTGTATATGTAGGGCTACGGAGTTATCTCCAAGGATTGAATTTTTCCTAGCCCTGATCAACTGGTCAAGCGAGTGCAAATAGGAGTCTTTAAGGCCACCTCTGTGACCTACCACCCTCTTTAGTGTCTATTGTATCCAGGGTTGCATATTAAAAATGATTTTTACGCAAACAATAATAAAAAAAGAATTGGAAAACTTTAGAGGACCACCCTGTACGCCTAAAGAAAAAGTAGAGATAATTGCTATAATCAATGGGAGTTATTCATTAAACTGTCCGAGTGCCGATCGATCGCTATTGTAATAAAACTCCTGTGGAAGTCTTATTGCAGTTTAATTTAACCACTATTTATCTGAAAGCGCTGTTTAAGCTGGTCTTCAGTAAAGTTGGCCCAAAATTTAGCTGAAATTCAAATTAGACACAAAGATGCCAAATTGTTTGCATTTTTTTATATTTATGAAAGATCCCAAGTTAAAAAATAACTTCCAGTAATATTTTTTTTTTTAAATTAAAACAATAAAAAAATTAGCAAATATGTACATCTTGACTGAAGCAGTGCTGTAACCCCGCCACTTATTTTTTTTTCTGTACCCCCAAAAGCAGTTTTATTTATCCTTTGTATTGTAATGTTGAAAAATGCAAAATAAAATGTGTTCATTTTTTTTTTTTTTTTTTTTTTACAATTGCAAATATTACAAAATGAGAGAATATTTGAAAGGGATCTAGAGCTCAGAATCAGAGACCACGTTTTAAGAAAAAGACACTATCCCATAGTTTGAGGTGCCCATGATAGTCTGTTTAACTACTGTAAGTAGCCTGTATTCGTATTGTGTGGCTCTTCTCAACTCCACTACTTTTCCCACCCAATGTCTATACTTACTGTAATACAAAAATAAATAGCAAAAACGGACTCCAATTAATTATTCTGCTAATGTCTATCTTTGTTTGAAGGTTAGTCTTATCCAGTACGGAGTTGACGCCATAGAAATGTTTAGGATGAATACATATAAAACAAAAGAAGCTATGATCCAAGCAATATCAAGTACTGAACAAAAGGGTGGAGATCAGACCAACACTTTCAAAGCAATTGACTTTACAAGGTGAGCAGTTAAGGCCTCGTTCAGGATGCCAGAGGCAGGAGTTGGAGGGCGGGCGTTCGCGAGGGCGGGCGGCAGTCTGCTTGGCGATGTGTGTTCATCCTCCCAGCAGACTTTTTCAGGAGTTGAGGAGGCGGGGAGGGGGCGGGGCTACAGACCTGAGGTTAGGGATCCAACTTGCAGTCTTGAAATCATTCTCAAGAATGATTTCATTGGCTGCCTGAGGTCCCTGAACGAGACCTATATCCTCTCTGTGTTGTATTATGAGTTGTTTTTAACCAATTCAACCTGTCTTTGATAGAGGAGAAAATTGTTTAATAAATGAATCCTACATTTTTGATTTAAATGGTTCGATTTCCATGTGCTAATTTGCCAGTTAATAACTATGAAATGCTGAGGTTAATATTTGGGTAAGGAGTTTTTAACCCCTTCAAAGATGAGACACTTGCACTATAGTGGCAGAAGAGTTGAACAATCATTTTCACTTCTAAATAAGTTGCTGAGCAGTTATCACTAACATCACCATCTGAACCACAGTATTCTATCTTTCAGCAACTATTTTCAAATCTCATTTGAAGGGTTCCTGAATGTTTTATATTATTAATCTAGCTAAGAGAAGTGGAAGAGCCTTAAGAAGTTTTCTGTTGGGGTCACTGGTACGATAAAACCACAAGATGATGAGCTGTCTAGTGACAGTATTATAGCGATGCCATCAATGAAAATAAAATATAAAGTGCACAGTGAAAAAATAAATACAATCTACAGATGTGTGATGCAGCTCACACCTTGGTACATGACCAGGGAGGCTGTGAGGGAGCTCTCCTCCCCTAGTTACACAGTACCCACGTAAACACATACAAATAATGGCATAGACCGGATCTGGAGGTATAAAAGGCGGCGGCTTTTTTATTTAAAATTAAATAATTGAGTAAGTGCCAGTCCCTGCCAGATTGCTCACTTAACGGGTGAAAGGTCAGACGGTTCATTGAATCACTGACTCAGAAAACCCACTAGCCGGGCCCACGTGACCCGGCCGTTATCGCGAGTGGGCTCCCGGAAGTCACGTTTAGAAGACCCCACACACTCATCACTCCCACCGGGCTGAACAGGGTTTCTCCGACCAAGAAAACTGATCACTGTGTCCAGGAAGCAGGTACCCTTGACAGCAAGCAAAGTTGTGGTCATGGCTTACTTACAGCAGGAAGGATGCAGACGCAACGGGCTCAGGACACTCCACACAGGATACACAAATCCACACAGGATACACAAATCCACATAGGATACACAAGGAGACTCACACAGAGGTACAGGGCAGTTATACCCTAGTGTCAATTAGGAAGGTGTCTAAGGAGTCTGGTTTGAGACAAAGGACATCTCTGCACATGGCTCTAATTTAATTAGCCCGGGCTGCAAACAACCCTGAAACATTGCATGACTGGGCGAGTCTCTGCCAGACAGAGGGGCACCTGAGCAGGCTTAGATAATGCTGGCCATGTACCCAAATACTATTAATTTCCAATACTTTGCGACATTCCTATAGGGAATATAGTACATTACACATACAGTATAGAACAGCGGTGCGCAAACTGGGGGTCGGGAGATTGTAGCGGCCCCGCGCTCTTCCCCCAGGCATTTATTTTAATGCCGGGGGATCGTGTGAGGCCCCTACAACACTCCACTTACCTTGTTTCAGCCAGCTGTGTGACGCGTCGCCATGGCAACCACGTGACGTCACACGCGTCAAATGACACCGCGGGTCGCGTCACATGACGTAATTTGACGCATCATTAAACGCGTGGGAGGGCGCGACAGAGGAGGGAACAGGTAGAGGGGGGCGCAGGTGCGGAGAGTTTGCGTACCGCTGCACTATATTATTTCCCAACATACAAAAAGCATATGCATTTTATTGTAAAATCTTACAATAGTTTTCTGTTACTAACATTAGCATCAACATTGTATTTAATAAGTCTATTAAAAGGATTACCACTATTTTATACTTGGAAAAAGAGCATTTGATAGCAATCAACACTAAATTAATGCAAATGCGCTTTCTGTAGGCTTAAATGTGAAAGGCGCTTGTTGAATTATAAAAATACTACAAATGTACAAAGTAGGCTGTGTTGTGACACCACGTAATACACATTTAACAACATTTTGTATCTTAATGTTTATTTATTTTTTAAACTATCTGCTTCTTACAGATTTTTTCTTTATTGATGAATATTATGTCCTGTTGGTTGACATATGTTTCTTGAACAAAAATACATCATTAGGGTGAAAAGCACTGCATTAGAACATGAGATACCACAAGGTTATTGATTTGCGTATTTATTTTCTAGGTTTTGTGTTTGTCTGTGTTTAATAAATATGTTAACAAAATGACTTTGCTATATTATATAAACAAGAAAAAACACAAAAGCGCACCAAGATGAGAGATAGATATTGTATTAGCAACAAATAATAAAATTAGTAACTTACATATAAAATTTCTTTAATAATCCCCGATTCTGGTGTCTATCACAGGAGTAGGGCATCACATAGGAAGTATGAAGGGTAATCTCAGTTCTGAGAGATCAGACCCGCGCGCTGGGGCTGTCTCTGTTCACTCTCCTGTCCTCCACGTGTGGTAGGAACCGGGGCCTTCAATAGGTGTCCTTAGGATGCCTGTCCGTTTTTGATAGCATAGAAACGATCGGAAATAAGCAGGAACGGTACACTTGAGTGTGTACTGGTGGTGGGTAGTAAAACCGCCAGCCACAACAGTCGCGACGCGTTTCGTTTAACAAAGTAAACTTCTTCGCTTGAAGAAGTTTACTTTGTTAAACGAAACGCGTCGCGACTGTTGTGGCTGGCGGTTTTACTACCCACCACCAGTACACACTCAAGTGTACCGTTCCTGCTTATTTCCGATCGTTTCTATGCTATCAAAAACGGACAGGCATCCTAAGGACACCTATTGAAGGCCCCGGTTCCTACCACACGTGGAGGACAGGAGAGTGAACAGAGACAGCCCCAGCGCGCGGGTCTGATCTCTCAGAACTGAGATTACCCTTCATACTTCCTATGTGATGCCCTACTCCTGTGATAGACACCAGAATCGGGGATTATTAAAGAAATTTTATATGTAAGTTACTGTGAAAGCATAGAAATAAAATCAATGAGACAAGGGTTCAAAGTAACACATGAGTTTATCTGTACCAAGGCACAATTGGGAGACAAGAGTTCAAAGAAAGAACTCAGGCCTCTGAAAACATATTGCTTAGTATCACATTTTTATACATTTCAAAATGAGTAATACACCCCTTAAGGGGGCTGGCTTATAGATAAATGATGATATGATGACATGCAAAAATATATATTTGCTGATGCCTAAATATGCTTTACATTGCTATATTCTTATCGATAATTTACCATAATGTGGGCCTCCCAACCCTGTGACATAAGGGAGTTACTGTGTTCAGCCCTGTATGTGTACTGTAGATAACAACTACACTATGGTCAGCAGGAATATCTTTAAGACATGAGAAATTGCTTACGAATGCTATTTCAATTCTTGCCTGCCTTGTAGGAATTAAAAAGGGTTAGTTATATCTAGGAGCGATACTCTGCAGATTCAAACATTCACAGTTCATTCATTCATTCACGAATGAGACAAATATATATTCATATAGCAAACACTCAGAAAATGGTGGTTTAGGCCAAAATGGAGGTGATGATAGCCACTCACATTATCTCAATCTTCACAGTCCTCTCTTTTTATTCTTGAAAACATAGTCTTTTAAGGATAATTCAGAAAAAACTCAGAAGCGTTGCACTGGCCTGGAGGGCCCCAATTTGCATGGCTTTGATAGTTCTGAAAACTCACAGAGCTGCTGGCTATCATCTCAGCCAGGTTGGTCTTTCTGCCATCATCTTCATCTGTATTCCATTGAGGAGGACTGACTTTTCCTTCTGAGATTGCATCTTCCGTTGTGTCGTATGTGATCAGTGGCATGGGCTGGTTAGAGGGTGTTACACACCTTTGCAGTATAGATTTACTGCACATGGCACAGACATACAAAACAATCAGAACAGCAAACACACAGACAAATCCATCTATCAGTTTCGCTTCTAGAAAAACCAACCAACATGGTAATTCCTAACAAAAGGGATGTGTGTGTGGTGCTCTCAAGACAATACTTAAAGCCAAAAATGGGTATATGAAATGGAAAACAACCCTTGAATAAATATATAAAGTGTCTCTAGGATGCAGCCCGGTAATGATAATCCCACAAACCAGGTAGTAAGGAAAATATCAGTAACACCAGCTGGTGACCGGTAGATGAAACATCCTATAAATGACACAATGATATGGACAAAAAAGGAACGAACTCACTTGGGAATCTTCATCCACTATAGGCAGCAAGTCCAATCAATTCCAATGTCCCAGGGTTGAGTGTGCATCCGTAAAGGGTACTCTTGATGAAAAACAAATGGAGAAAAAACGAAGCACCGAATCCAGCTGTAAATACAGCAATAACACCAATAGGGATACGTACCAAAAAATAAGCTGTTTAATTGGATCAGAACAAGGTAACAAACACACCTACGCGTTTCGGACCTCTACAGTCCTTTATCAAGGTGAATACAACAATAACCCATGGAGTGCAATTTATACTCACCACATGAGCGTGTAGGCCAGTAGCGGAGCACTTCCGTGTACGTCACGTGTGTCGGGTGGGTGACCCCTAACCTGTGACGCACAGTCGCGTAGTCACGCTGCATAGTCAGTAACCTGGGGTCGCGTCATGCGCAAAAGGGGTGGGAGAAACACTGCTCGCGCGTATACAAAAACGCACCCGTAGCTAGTGCCTCCCACTCGATAAAGAAATAGCGCGTGACGTCACTCCGTTGACTGACATGTGACCAAAAAGGTCAACATGCTAAGCGTAACTAGGCAACCAGGCCTAATGCGTAACGTGGTGTACATACTACAAAACAAATACATCTTTATTAACATGAACAATAAAAAATAAATAAAAACACTCGTAATGAGGAAAAACATAAAGCTGATAAAACCAGTTAAAAAATAATTTTAAAAACAATTGAAGGTAACCTAAGATATCAGATTATCAAGATCCTCATAGTTAGTTGCATAATGTTGTAAGGGTATAGTGAAAGCATATTAATATAACAAGTAAGTATAATCATACATAAATTGATAGCTTCACTGCCCAAAGAGATAATGAAAAAACACCTTTGTCTACTTGTAATGTAACTAATTTTTATGTCTCCGTAATAGATATTCCTTATGTACATGCCTAAGTCTGACAATATTACTTAATCTATATGTTAGCATCTTCAGTCACATGTAAAGAGAGCCTGAAAAATAGGAATTGCGCAAAACTAAGTATCAAACAGAAGGGTCCCAATATCCCAATCTGAATTTAACCCATATGGGGTACGTGTTTGTAGGGTAAATATCCAATAAAGTTCCCTTCTGTTTAAGATACTCAGTCTATTGCCACCTCGGATTGGATTTGGTATGTGTTCAATGCCCTGAACACACAAATTATTTGAATCACCCATATTGCAATGACTAAAATGTTGAGATACGGGATGACTCAAATCTTTTTTAATTATCAGTCTTAAATGTTCTAATATGCGGACTTTGAAGTGTCTTACAGTCCTACCAATATACTGTTTTCCGCAACCGCAACTTAACAAGTATACCACGAAACTGGTATCGCAGTTAATGAATGAATTCACATAGTATTTTTTACCCGTTTTGAAAGAAAAGAAATCTTTTTTGATTTCCATGTATTTGCAAATTTTGCATTTTGAACATGCAAAATTCCCCTTTGGTAATTTCTTAATTAAAGGTTTGTCTGAAGTGAACAAACTGCCCGATACATAGTTAGCAATAGTTTTTGCTCTGCTGAACACTATCTTAGGTCCCTCGTTGTATACAGTTTTTAACAAAGGATCTGCTGCTAACACTCCCCAATGTTTATGGATGGATTCTCTGATATTTTTAGATTGGTTATTATGTTGAGTAACAAAATATGGAGAGTGTGTTAATTTTTTGTCTTTGTTGTTTTGTACTTTATTGAGCAAAGCAGATCTATCCAAATATCTCACTTCTCTGAAAGTCTTATTGAGATCATCTCTCAGATAACCTCTGGATTCAAAACGTTCCATCAACTCTTTAGATTGTTTTACAAAGTCTTCATCATTTGTACAGATTCTTCTTAACCTGATAAATTGGCTTTTTGGTATTCCTTTAAGCAGGGATTTGGGGTGGCAGCTGTCAGCTCGCAAAAATGTGTTGCGTGAATTTTCTTTGCGATACACCGTAGTGACAATTTGTTTGTGCATATTAACAGAAAGAAATAAATCTAAAAAGTGAATATGGTGAACATTGTGATTAGAAGTGAATTTTAAATTAAATTCATTATTGTTTAAATACTCTGTGAACAAAAGAAGAGAATGTGTAATTCCTAACAAAACACACCTCTTATCTCCACCTTTCCTTAATCTCTCCTGTATCTCTGCGATCTTCTCTACCTCATGCTCAATCTTACCACTTTGGTCTCTAAATAACATAACATTGCTCTTTAAGTAGGGCACACACGCTAAAATATAGTCCAGAGCCATTCTATTCTGTAGGGCCATTAATCTAATCTGTACCTGTTCTTGATTAAGTAAATTAATGAATGTAGTTGTATGATTGAGAACATCATCCAGTACATCCGTAAGTACATTGAGCCTGTCATATAGCAACCCAACTCCTACATTAGGAAATAAGCAAGCCCAAAATTGTTCTTTCCATAGACTACTTTTCAACCCCTGTGCGTTGGAAGTGGCTCTGCTATTCCTGATCCTGCCAGTGGGTCATTGTAAAGGCAGGTACAATTGTACCTAGATAGCAAGACCCTGTCCAACCACATGGTAATACTCTGTAGGCCTATTTTCCACAAATCCAATACACTCCCCTAGGTAAACTAGAATTTGTGCAAGCACTTTTTACTATCTTAATTAAAACTGAAAAATTAAGGCCACATCCTCCCTGTAAATTTTTAGTTCAGGGCTGTAAATACATTTTCATACAAGTTTCATTAGTTGGTGGAGACACCTGGCCCATAAATTGTTTGTTGTTCCCAGTGTAATTTTCACCTAAAGGAACCTCATTTACCAGTGGAATTCGGTTTAGAAAAGTTTCCTGTAAACAAATTCAAATTAACATTTCATCATTTTAAATTCGGCATTAGTGTAAGGTATCCCTACTCAAGGGGTTAAATGCAATTCTCTCTTACGTCATTGGGGGCCACTAGAGTATGGCAGGGATTCATTGTATATATTCCCTTGTGACCCATTAACCTGTGTAGCATTGTGCAAGATTGTGTGATTGTCTGCAAAATAATGTGACCATAAAACAATGAACATTACAAATATTTCAAAACTGATCATCCCTTATCATCATCTGGATGGTGTAGGCTGATCTTGCCTAGCGGGGCATACATCTTAAAAACACACTCTAAAGCATAAAAAAATAATATTGAGTCCTGAAAAAACAAATTGTTCATTTAAGTCCGGGCCTTGATAATATTGAGTTCAGAAAAAACAAATTGTTCGTTTAAGACCGGGCCTTGCCTGAAGTCTTAATTCCTTGGTGGTTAAATGTTCTAGGATTATTGTGCCTAGAAACACTAACAGTTGGTAAAAAACGCTGGCTTGATGATTCTTTGTCTTTGTTAGCTGTTTACGGTGGTGCCGGCACTTTTTTCTTGTGATGATGCTGCTTTGTATTCTCCTTGGTAGACTGTATGGCTGCACCTAAGTTTGGAGAGACTTAAACATTTCATTAATAAAAGCACAAGGAGAGCGCTTTTAACCACTATAATTTAGTATCAGCTCAAATTTTTTTGTTTTTCACCACTATCTTGGCATCCGCATATAAAATAAACACAAAAAATACCTTGCTCACCAATTACAAAAGAAAGAAATCAACGGTACATAAGAAAGTATTGTAAGAGAACACTGATAAGTGACAAGGGGTTGTCACTAAAAGTCCCTAAAGCTTGCACTCATTGTAAACTGCAAAATATACATAAAGTACCAGTTAAATAACTAATACCACTAATATCAAATTTATTACAGACCAAATGGGAAATATCCACATAAACTTAACTTTAACACAACTAAAACGTATACAACTTTTTTACAAGCTAAAAACTTACAAACTGCATAAAATGACAACTAATAAATCATAAATAAAAGAGTCCCCATGTGAACGAAACGGACAGTATACGGTAAACAAAAATGCTAATATGAACACAAAGCCCTATCAGAACATGAGGGGCCAGTGACCATAATATACTAACAATGCTAATTAGCTTCACCACAAAACACTGCATAGTAGCAGCTCATCACATTAATTCTTAGTTCCCAAACAGACTCAAAATAAAGCTATCCAATAGTTATGCTGGAAAATGTAAAGAGGAGGGGTATATCCCTCTCTACATGAATATTCATGAAATAACATGTTGCTATGTGTAGCAATGAGTAGACAGCACCAAAACACAACACAATATGAATGGAGTCATATCGGCAAGGAATATTCAAGGATAAATAACAAAACAACACACATAAGGTAATGTTGCAATGAACAAAATAGGCAGAGTCCGCATATAGACAGGTGTGTAATGGAAAATCATATAAATTATCCTCTCTTTTGTTCATATGCAAATCCTATGACATGTGAACAACATACGACAAAGAATAATGGTATTTAAAACATCAGCAGCTTGAGATTTAAATATATATATCATGAATTTGACAATAGCTACTGCTTTAAAAAATAAATTCTAGATAGCCTACAGTTGCATTCTTTAAAATGAGAGGCTATAGATCAGGGTTCAAATTAAGACACCTTTTGGAGGGAAAGGAGAGGTAATGGTTAAAAGTTATAAAAATACATCACATATGCAGTTAACTTTATAGGAAAAATTATTTCATATCTGATTTTATGCTTACTCGTTTATATTGTACGCTTTGTGAAGTACTGAGTATACTTTTGACACTATTCAAATACGGAAATACATATTAAATATTATTGTATTGTTAATGAAACAATTATAACAAATAGCGTTAAAAAACATCTCCTAATTAGAACAAATAGAATTGAAATGTGTTTACTGGTTTCTGCGTAGAGGTAATTTGGATACTGCATGTGGGGATTATAACCCCTTCTTGTAATAATTCCTACATAATGGGGGCTATGCCATCTAAAGCATTTCATAAACTATGAGGTATTTATCCTAAAATAGATACAAAAAACAAAAAGCATAATTTCACATTTCTCTGATACAGAGCAAAATGAACTTTACAAAAAATAAGATAAAAACCCAAAACAGACCTGTTTGACCCTGCAAACTCAGTCCCCAAAAATAAATAAATTACAATATCATTCTCTTCCCCCATACTATAACTAAGCTGCTTTTAAACATTTCTTTTTTTTTTTTTCTCTCAGTTTCTATTTAACTTTTCATGTCTGGAACGTGGTCTTTGTACATTCCTTAAGCTGGAGGAGGGGGGCCAGCCCACTTGGCTGCTTTTAACCTTCCCTCTTTTAAATGACTACTGTTCAAAAATCAGACGAGCAGTGTATTTAAGAAAACAAACCGTTAGTTTCCTATTATAAGTTTGAACAGAAAAACCTTGATAACACAAAAACAAACACAAAACCATCTTTGCAACCCTTCTTATAAAACATAAATCTTATTGTTTTATTTACTATATATTTATAATTCCTTATCTTTCTTACACACACCCACACAGACACATACACACGTTCTCTGAGTTTATCTTCCATCAACATTCATTCTTCTTTCTACAAAACTCCAACACGATCTTAATCTTGTGGGCCAGAGTAAAACTTAATAAAGCTTCCTTACTCCATAAGATCAGACTCTTTCTTTTTGTTTAAATAAAAAATAAACATTTACTTTTTAAAACTTTGCATTATAGATATACCTTGCTTTTAGTCCTGACTCCTCTAAATCAGCACATGCAATTTAAATTTAAAACTTCATTTAAATATTGTAACACAGTATTTCCTACGCCCAGGAACAAACATGTGCTACTGTGAAAAAAATACAAATTCATATTTGAGTCAGGGTGAAATGACTTATTTTTACAACTGCCAAATTTTCATTCTCTTTTAAAATATTACACTAACAGACTTTAACATACAATACTTCCTAGGTTTATTTTAAATGCTACTGTCATGCCTTGTAAATGGCAGCATGTTTAATACACTTTGACAAAAGGGTTTAAACTTAAATGACCCTTTTACACGAGATTATTTGTTATTTTTATGATTAGTACAATAAGTGACAATGTGAAGCGCTATGTACACTAATGGTGCTAAATGAATAAAGACATTCATACATGCATACATACATTAACTATCAGAGTGACACACAAACACTTCACTCCATGACATGTATATTATTATGCCATCAAACTAGTTACTATCTGAGCTTTCTAAGACAAAAACAAAAAACATTTAAAGAGGATGTTCCCTTCTTTTTCCATGCAGTATTAATGCATTAATTCCTAAAAAACTACTTTAACATTCTTAAATTCAAGCCATTTCTTCCTAGGTTACTAATTAACTTCCATGTCTCACAGACATGCAACTCCTGTGCCTCACAGACATGCAACTCCTTTGCCTCACAGACATGCAACTCCTTTGCCTCACAGAAATGCAACTCCTTTTCAGTGAAAAAGGGTGAGAAAAGGGGGAACAGGAAAAAGGGATCAGAAAAAAGGGGGGTCCACTAATGCTACAGTTATTTTTAAAACCGAGCCTGATATGTTTCACTTTCCTTCTTATTTAATATACTCTGCGTCACTAAATATCCATTTTTAAAACATTTTATTGCCATAAAGTCCACACATAATTTCAAGGGACGTACCCTTCGCCGGCGACTGAGAATGTAGGTTCCCCATAATTCTCCTCTATTACACGATCAACGCCAGTCGATCGTGTACCAATAAGGTGCCCACTACTTGGTAGAATATAGAGCTAAGGAGCAGTGGTCTTAAAAAAATAAAATAGTCACCTGTTGCTCCTTAACAAAATCTTCTCTTTACAAGTTTTTTGAGACTTACCACCTTATTATCTGATCCATCCCCGATCAACGCCAGTCGATCGGGTTCCAATAAGGTGCCCCAACCCTTGGTATAATATAAGTAGAATATAGAGTTAAGGAACAGTGGCCTTAAAAACAGTTTCCTGCTGTTCCTTAACAATAGTTCTCTCCCCAAGTTCTAGGAGACTTAACACCTTATTAATTATTATACCTTCCGGGCCCTCACTTGGCCCTGCCGTTTAGCGGCACACGGTATAACCTGAGTTTATGGCAATAATACAAAAACAACAATAACAATACCTGATCAGTATAATATTGATAAACTCACGTGATACAGGGTGTCCCGTCACTCAGGTAGGTTGCCCATAAAGAACAAACTGTCTACAGATTACTCAAACTTTAATCTAACGGCTTTTTTTGTTAAAAAGGATAAAGCCATACCTTTTTCCAAGTGTGCACGTTTGAGTAATGTAGGCAGCTGCTCCGTCTGGGTTTCCTGGTCCCGAGATATTGGGTCCCTATTCAAGGATGCGCCATCTGTGAAAGCATAGAAATAAAATCAATGAGACAAGGGTTCAAAGTAACACATGAGTTTATCTGTACCAAGGCACAATTGGGAGACAAGAGTTCAAAGAAAGAACTCAGGCCTCTGAAAACATATTGCTTAGTATCACATTTTTATACATTTCAAAATGAGTAATACACCCCTTAAGGGGGCTGGCTTATAGATAAATGATGATATGATGACATGCAAAAATATATATTTGCTGATGCCTAAATATGCTTTACATTGCTATATTCTTATCGATAATTTACCATAATGTGGGCCTCCCAACCCTGTGACATAAGGGAGTTACTGTGTTCAGCCCTGTATGTGTACTGTAGATAACAACTACACTATGGTCAGCAGGAATATCTTTAAGACATGAGAAATTGCTTACGAATGCTATTTCAATTCTTGCCTGCCTTGTAGGAATTAAAAAGGGTTAGTTATATCTAGGAGCGATACTCTGCAGATTCAAACATTCACAGTTCATTCATTCATTCACGAATGAGACAAATATATATTCATATAGCAAACACTCAGAAAATGGTGGTTTAGGCCAAAATGGAGGTGATGATAGCCACTCACATTATCTCAATCTTCACATTACTAATTTTATTATTTGTTGCTAATACAATATCTATCTCTCATCTTGGTGCGCTTTTGTGTTTTTTCTTGTTTTGCTGATATTGGTATCACCATCGGGGTTCCGGTGGAGACCACATTTGGAGGTGGGGGAGACACCTCATAAACACAGAAGCAGCAAGAGAACTGAGAGGGACCAACACTCCAAGTTTAAAGAGCCAGAGCGCGGACTAAACTTTTCATATTATATAAACATTAATGATTAAAAAAAAAAGCAAATATAAAGAAATAACATCCGTATAAAACTCTTAATTATGTTGTCCAATGTGCTGAAATACACAAATATGTATACCATTAGCCGGCACACTAATGAGACTAATGTATTTTATTAATCTTCTTTTACTTTAGGCTTCCTACGCTTGATAACATAAGCATTTTAAATACCTACAACATTCAGATATACTTAGTATTAAACTGTATGACTTGAGCAAATGTATCAACAATAAAGAAATATTCTCTCTGTACTGTAGACGGTCTGCTTTCTCTACGGAATATGGAGGTCGTCCCAGTGCAACGAAAGTCATGGTTGTCATCACAGATGGTGAATCGCATGATAACTCATTATTACGAGACGTGATTGCTAATTGTAACAAGGACAATATCACTAGATTTGGAATAGCGGTATGTAGACTTTTTGTACATTTATTTTGAAAATGAATTTTAATGTTGCTTCTAAAGTATTGCAATATTTATTTTTATTTACTTTGAATGATGGTATGATACAGTATGAATATTGAATCCTGGATTTAGGGGATTAGTTATTGTTGTCTTCTGGTTGCGAAACATATTTTTATCAAAAAAAAAATGCTAAAAGAAATGGGATTTCTTTTCTTTTCATACATTTTAAGCAATTTTTTTTACACCAGTATTTGAAACAAAAGGGAAGAAAGAAGTACTCACCATAACAGCAGTTTTCTTGCCAGGAGAAGAGTAATGCTTAAGATGAAAAAGATCAAACGGAACCCCATTGGATAATAACATCTGCTACATCTGTACAGGAAGCCTTAGCTACATCTGCATTTGAACATAGGGGTTACTCATCAAAGTTTCTTGACTGAAAAACTAGTGGCAATACTGGTGTAAACGGCACTCTATTGGGCTTAGAAGCACATTTATTATATAGTAAATACTATCAACATTTCGGTCCCACTGTCAGACCTTTTTCAAGATGTCTTGCATTAACGCTGGTGCGTTATTTAGCGGTAGTGCTATTGAAAACATTGGCTAAGCAGATAACCCATGTTATTTAACACGTTATTTCATGCTTTAACTTGCATTAACAGGTGTAATAACGTCTGCTACATCTGTACCTGGTATGGTGCTGTTCTGTGCAAGTCATCATATGTTTGCACAGAATAAAGTGCTCGAGATCTTGTAGTTTTGAAAATAGTTTCTTCTTTATTTTAAATGTGTCACGAAAGTTACCATGTTTACATCACTTTTTACGTAACTTCCTTTCTAAAGAAGTTTGTGTTTTTCACTGAGTTTCTCTAGATGATAAAAAATGCGCCAAATGTCTCAATAATTTTCAAAATGTTACATCTTGAAAATGTTTTGACTACATTTTGCCATTTCCCCCCCCATAATTACAGTAAAAAAAAATTGTGATTTCAAACCTTTCTTTCATGTCCCATTTAAAATGCTACCCCTGAAAATGAATAATCATAGAACTTGAAGTTGGCGAAAAATTGGATTTCCCAGAGGCTTTCATTCTATTAGTGACTGTAGAAGTGAGTTCTACAACATAACCTGTATAGGTAAAGAGAATATGCTGCTCGTGTTACTTGTATGAGTCAACAAAGCACATTTCAAGGTAATACCACAACATTTAATTACTTTCCTGATTAGTTTTCAAACTGGGATCTACGTATTAAGTGAAGCAAGTGTGGGGCTACCCGGTGGCAGATTTCCGATTGGGCCTGGGCCCAGGGCAGCAAAATTTTGAGGCAGCAAAAATGTCCGCCCCCATATACAGATGCCACGCTCTCAGGCCTGTTGGGCCTGAAGGAAAGGCACTTGTCTGTGGTTGCTGCCTTCTTGCTGCCGCCCTCCTCCTTGTTCCAAATTGCAACATCAAATGACGCCGCGGATGTCACCAGCGTAACATCACCAACGTGACGTCACCGGCGTCTCATTGCCATGGCAACGTGACATCGCGACATCAAATGACATCATTGCAATGTGACGCCATGACGTCACGTTGGTGACATCCACTGCGATTCGGAAGGAGGGCGGAAGCAAGGAAGCGGCCGCCACAGGCAAGTGCCTAGGGGCGGCGGATCTTCAAATCCGCTGCTGGGGCTACCAAAGAAAAAAACAAGGTCACATGACTAATGTGTATTGCACATCTCTATTCCTTTTGGAAATAAGGACTCTGTACTGTACGTACACTGTAATTTGCATACATGCAAATCTGCAAAGCAATACAGAGTCCCTCCCTATTCAGAATGATACTATGCGGACTGTACATACAGTGGCTTTATTTATTTATGCAATGTGCAGTAAATGCCATTTCTGTAATGAAGTGCAGTACAGTATATGCCAGGGTCTGCCATTGATCAAAATAGTCATTAATATGCTATATTGTGTAAAACGGAGTAATGAAGACCAATGTTTGTGACTTTCTGTGAAACGGGGAAACATTAACATCAGTTTACGGTATTCAGTACACAGGTATACAGTATATAAAATTGATTTTGCAATTTAATTTGTCTTTACTTGGTATAGTTCAGGGCATCTAAAAAGGGACACTCAGAAATGGGATGATAAACAGATGTACTGTAGCAGACGTTAATACTCCAGTTAATGTGTTGCGTTATTGCAGGTGCTTTATTTAGTGCTTATGAAAAGCATGTGTTGTTTAATGCATTATGAGGCATTGACGAGTGTAATAACATCCGCTACATCTGTACTGTTTAAAATGGTCAGGCTCAACAGAATATTACATAACATTAGTTCTAGGGTTCGAAAGAGTAAACTATCGTTTTTTAAGTTGCTCAAAAGTCCACTCTGTACCACTAAAATTGTCCAGAATCTGGCTATCAAATTTTGTGAATCTTGCATGGATTTTTTGTATGAAGATGCTAATTTATTTCTGTATATGTTTATTTTGAAGGTTTTGGGGTACTACAACAAAAACAACATTGACAGCAAAAATTTGATTAATGAAATAAAATCTATTGCTAGTCAACCCACAGAGAAATATTTTTTCAATGTGTCTGATGAAGCTGCATTGTTAGAAAAAGCAGGAACTCTGGGGGAGCGCATTTTTAGCATTGAAGGTACTGATTTTTTTTTCTTCAATTTATTTCTCCATTATATGTTGATTCTAAATTATTCTTTATTAAATGTACAATACCAATTCTCTCACTGAGAGAGACAAAGAGAGAGAGAGACAGACAGAGAGAGACAGAGAGAGAGAGAGAGAGACAGAGACAGAGAGAGACAGAGACAGAGAGTGACACAGAGAGAGAGACAGAGAGAGAGACAGAGAGAGAGAGAGACAGAGAGAGAGAGACAGAGAGAGAGACAGAGAGAGAGACAGAGAGAGAGAGAGACAGAGAGAGAGACAGAGAGAGAGAGAGAGACAGAGAGAGAGACAGAGAGAGAGACAGAGAGAGAGAGAGAAAGACAGACAGAGAGAGACAGAGAGAGGGACAGAGAGAGAGAGAGGGACAGAGAGAGAGAGAGAGACAGAGAAAGACAGAGAGAGACAGAGAGAGACAGAGAGAGACAGAGAGAGACAGAGAGAGACAGAGAGAGACTAGTTAGAGAGACGAGAGAGAGACTTTCCGGGTTAGCAATCCGCTTAAAATGGAAGAAAGTAGATTAACAAATTTTGCAAATGTGATAGAACTTTAGTTTTTTTGCACAGGCCACTCTTTGTTTCCTGGTCGTTTTTTCCTCTCTGCTTTCTACTGAAGCTTTGGAACTTCAATTACCGTTATTGTCCAACAAGTGTTGCTTAGCAGTTCGTTTCTGTAAGCGTAATCCAACTGCTACACTATATCATTATCCTATGAGCACAAAAATGAACACATTCGACTATGCCAAATGTAGTTATAGTTCTTCCTATTATTTCTCGTTGTTTCCAAATATATTTTCAGTGTTTCCTGGCAGAGGTTCCTTTCTCCCTTTCTTTGCTTTTTTACGATCCTCTTCCACATACAAAGATTTTTAGCCGTGAATAGAGTATGTTTTTACAAATGCATTTTTACAAACTGCTATCTAGGAAATATGATGAACAAAAACATAGTTCACAGTAAAAAAAAATAATTCAATTGATTCAGAAACAAAAAAAAAACATTGTTTGTATAAATGCTAACATGTAAAATGCCAGAATCAGGGTTTTGGTGACTGGGAGCTGGAAGATACAGCTACTGTACTAGGGAGGCAGGCTTGAGACTGAACTGTAAATGTGAGTGTCACGGCTGGGTCTGCCATAACACCAAATATCATGTTGCCTGTTGAATCTTTATTATTTTGTCAGTCATTTAATATTAGTCCTTTGTTGCAAAAAAGGAAATGTAGCTAAGAGCAAAGTAGCTACTGAAATAAACAGGTAGAGTGGGCTAGAAAGATGCTTTTGTTGGGACATGACAGCCTGTGCTGTTTTTTCTTTGAAAGAATGCAACAATTCTATGCATTCATTTAGTGGTTAAGATACAAAATCCTTGCAATTTATATATTCATGTGTCGTTCTGTTGTGTCCTGAAAAGGTATGCTGTGATCTACTGTATTAGCTGCCCAAATCAGATACATTAATAAAGCAATAATGACCACTTCACGCACAGAAATATCTATGTATGCAAGGTGTACAGTATGTGTCTATACACATACATGGTCTTCTTTCATTCCACAGCTTACTGCTGTATCACCTGTTATTCACTATTACATAACAACAAAGAGTAGCCTCTTAATCCTCCTCCACTAGCCTGCCAGCAACCACCCTGTCATAATATCCCACTTCCTCTGTATCCATGTGTAACACGTGTTCCCCTTCACCCCCCACCTCACTTAGAGGCCAGTGTATGGAAAGGAAGGCATTACCTCGCTGTTTTGTGCTTCACCTGTTGGTTCGCAGGATGTCTGAGTGGTCTGCAGATGTTATGAGACTTAGACAGGACTGGCTCTTACAGGATTCTAGTTCATCTCGGTGTTTCAGCGGCTCCAGTAGTGATGGCTCCCACAAGTGTAGGCGTCAGCAGCCACCACTACACACATACCTTCTCTCAGCCCAGGGACTGACACCTTAGACTGAAGTATAATTACAGGGTCTTTCACACATTACACAGCTCAGCAGCATATTTTTCTGCATATGCCCCAGGACTTCTGGACGTTGTTTCACTTCCTCTGCTCCAGGTGGTCTTGACTAGCCAGCCAAGTGAACAGGCTTACCCCGCAATGGGGAAGACTCATAGTTCCCACCATCTCTTCTCCCTCCTTCACCCTAGCCAGGGATCAGACAGGGACTCTTCATCCACCTCACTCCAGGAGGAGCAGGGAGGAACACAACCTCACCCTCCCCAGGCTGATGGGAAGTTTCTCTTAGCTCCTCTCTCTCTCGGGGGGAGAGAAAGACTGCCTCTAACTTTAGTCTACTCCCCTTAGAAACTTCTGGAAGGGGCGGGCTCATGGAGTGTACCCACCTACAAGGGGTTGTACACAGGCCATGAGTCACCACCTACCTTCCTTCACTTTCTGGGGAAGCAGAAATGGGGGGTCAAAGGCACAGATTAACCTGCTAATGCCTGGATCTTAACAGGGCTTACATAGCAGATACACTATGTGGGGTGAAACAGGTATGACTGGACACACCCTGTTACACATAGTAACGAAATACCAGCTCTCTACAATATTATATACGGTATGGTATCTGCGATTTCTGTATTTGTGCCATAACTGATAAAGAACCCCAGGAGGTTCCAAAACGTGTAACATATCAACTACCTGTTGGTGTGATAAAATTTATCACTCTTCCTACTCCTTCTTCCTCTGTTATTTTCCGACTCAAAATAAATCACATTTACTAAAAGATAGGTGGTATTCAAAATCAATAAAAGTGATATAAAGTGTGAGGAAAAACAACCTCACCTATGTATGCATAAGTAAAAGTATCGCACTGTTTCAAAATAAATTACAGGAGCAGATTCCCCCTCCCCTCAATGGGTTGTTCTCCCCTAGGTGGGAAGCAATGGGTCTCCAGAGCTCAACCTCATTAATATCAGCTCTGTGGATCCCCTGCTTCCCAAGATACATAAATCCGAAGGTTCTGCCAGTAGCCATGAGTTTAAAGCTCCTGGTCACGTGGGCCAAGAGGAAGCTGCAAATGATGACGTCACAGCTTCCTACTGTATTGGCCCGTGTGACGCGGGAGCTTTAAATCCACCACATTTCGATAGCCCCACGTAGCCCAGCCCCTGCTACTGGCACGCCCTGCGGAGGTCAGTATCTTGGAAATCAGGGGCTCCCCAGAGCTGAAATGAACGCAATTTCAAATTTATAACCCTAAAAAAAAAGAAAGGAAAGCAGGATTGCTGCTTTAATTATGACCCGGGTAAGAAACATTTTCAACCAAAAACCTATTCCATCGGGTTAATTAAACATCATCAAATGGGAAATAATAATGATTTTAAAAAGTAAGTCCAGTGAATCTGTGTATTTCCAACATGAGACCTCTGTGCGCTACTTTACAAACGTGCTCCCCATGTGGCTTATATATGGACGCTGCTTTAGACATTCCTGCGGTGACTGCGCCTGTGCGTTTCACTTAGCATGGATAGCCGCTTTCATATAAACATTAGGATAGTTGAAGTCAATAGTACACTCAAGGAATATAATGATGTTATTTACTATATGGAGCACTTTTTACTTATGTACCTAAATTCTTTTTTTTTTACATTTGGTTTTCTTATGTGTGTTTGTAATAGGCAGTTAGATTTATATACCTGAAAATACATGACATCTTTAATTTCTAAGAGATCCCTTCTCACTTCTTTCTTTGCATAACATTCTGTATTAAGACATATTTTAGTGTTATTTTCATTGAATATATACCGTATGATCATGTAAAAATGTATAAACTTGCCTCCTAAGTATTTGTTATATTGTTTTCAACTCATTTTTAATCTGTCACTTAAATGACTGACTTGATGTGGTGGAACAAAATAGTTTAAATTACGTATCTTATTCAGGCACGGTTCAAGGGGGTGAAACCTTTCAAATGGAAATGTCCCAGGTTGGTTTCAGTGCACAGTACACACAAAAAGTAAGTCAACTTTAAACTGTTTATAGAAAATATGTGCATCCAAAGGTTTCTTACCGTCCTTGTGGAGCAGTGGGCTACCCATGGCTAGCCCAAGGGTCGACTGCAATTAAATATGTATCCAATAACTATCAACCAAACATACAGTGTATTACTTTTATATAATAGGTAACCTTTTCTTTATTTTTATGTATAAATTAATTTGAAGGGGACTTACATGGAGTTCTTTACTAATTAGCTTTGTAACTGAGGGTTGTAATGGTGGAGAGTGGTTCTTAATTGGTTGGAAATTCTTTCTGGGCTAGAGGAGCGGGGCCAACTCCAGTCCTCAAGAGCTGCCAACAGTTCAGGTTGTTTCATCCCTGCTTCAGGTTGCTTCATCCCTGCTTCAGCACAGATGACTCAATCAGATGCTCAGTCTTTGACTGAGGGATATCCCGAAAACCTGAACTGTTGGTAGCTCTTCAGGACTGGAGTTGGCTACACCTGGACTAGAGTTGATGTAGATGTGCTACAGTGTATAAGAGAAATCCCCACCTTGCTTTTTATGGGGTTGTGTGACCAATGTTTAACATAATCACATTGTTTGTAGTTCTGTTACATTTATTCTAGCTGTACATTTTTCTTTGATAATCTTTTGCTGCTTGTCTCTGGCCAATTAACAGCCTCAACTATTGAGATTTAGGCTATAATTCCAGCCCCGATTATGTACTTACTATACTGTATGGCTACATCAGCATGGTCCAGGCCAGGGGGGCTCAACTCCAATCCTCAAGCCCCCCTAACAAGTCAGGTTTTCAGGATATCCCAGCTTTAGCACAGGTGGCTCAATCGACTGAGCCTCTAATTGAGCCAACTGTTCTGAAGCAGGGACTGATTGAGACATATGTGCTGAAGCAGGGAAATCCTGAAAACCTGACCTGTTGGGGGGGGTGGGGGGGCTTGGGAACTGGAGTTGAGCACTCCTGGTTCAGACAGTTGGTTAATAAACCCTTTTTTTCTGGATAAGTGTATGTACATACCCATTGGTCGACAAATCGCCAAAAAATCTACTCGCCACCTAGTACCACACGTGTGCTGCTTGGGCCAATAGGAGCTCGCCACGATGTTAAATCCACTCGCCTGGGGCGTGCAAATGTATAGGTTTGTCGAACACTGTACATACCTATGTATATCCTTTTAATATGTAGCAATACTACAGATGCAGCGGCCGTTATCCGAACATTTACCTGGGTACATTTTTTGTACATATATATTCACAAATTTTGCTGCTGCAGAAATAATGGCCCATCGGATTAACACAGCAGGGTCCCTTTACCGGGGTCTGCCTTTCTATAATAGACGCGCATTAAGAGATAGGCTGAATCAGTCACTCTAACTGCGCGCCTCTCACAGGCGATCGCGTGGGGTTTATTTAATTTTAAACATTATTGTAATGTAGCAGGGGGTCTCCCGAGCTGAATCACATTGATTTCAAGTCCGGGGACCCCCTACTTCCCGAGATACAGGCCCCGTTATGGGGTGCCGGTATCTCCTATGCATGAAAATGTCTCGCGTCATGTGATCAGCCTCTTACTGCGCGTCTATTACAGACAGGCAGACCCCGGTATGACTAACACAGCAGGTACCCCTGCTGTGTTAATCCGATGGGCCATTATAGTCTGCCCCGGCAAAACTTGTGCGAATCACGGGGAGATCTCGAAATCCATTTCGAGATTTGTTCGAATAACGGCCGCTGCATCTGTATACTCATTAATGTTTAATCAAGCATATATGGCTAATATTTTTTGGCAAGGCATAGAAATATTTTGTCTGAAAATTAGCAACATCTAACTTTGCATACATATTTGTATTTTGTCTGTGCTAAACAAGGCGTAAGTGACAACATAATCAAACTGAATAAAAACTGTATTATGAGGTGGGACTACTTCTGGGTAATTTGTTATAGTTTTAGTGGTATCAAATTCCACCATATTTGCATGTTTGTCTTTTTTTTTTTTTTTTACTGTATTCAACTTTTTAAATTATTTTTATTTATATTATATTTTTAAAAAGCACCAAGTAAAAACTGGAAGCACTAATTGTGAAAATCTCTATATATTATAAATTAAAACTTCATAACTAAAAGCTGACAAACTACAGTCTCTAAAGCAATGCATTCTCCTTCCAAGCAGGAAAAAAAGGCAGCACTCCAGAGGACTAATAATGGATTTATTTAAAGTGAAATCAGATCAGATTTCACTTTAAATAAATCCAATATTAGTACTCTGGAGTGCTGACTTTTTTTCCTGCTTGGAAGGAGAATACATTGCTTTATGAATTGCGCTGTTTGGCGCATGGCGAGGCAGATCCAAACAAGGGGTCATGTGAGGGCACCTTTTTTCTATACCTATTAAACTATAGTATCTGACATATTTTGCCCTGAAATGTGTTCTTTACCAGGCATATCTGACTAATTTTGATATATTGGTCACAATATGTATAAATATTAATTATTATCATTTTTTTTAATCTCATAGGGGTTATTAATGTTGGGTGCTGTTGGTGCCTATGACTGGAGTGGTACAGTAGTTCATCAAACCTCAAAGCAGTTTTCTATTTTTCCTTATAATGCATTTGAAAAAGTGACTCATGACCGAAACCAAAGTTCTTATCTAGGTAAGAAAAGTCGCACAAATGTAACCTACTGTGCTACAATGTGTTATTTGTCCTGAAGAAATCCTTCCATTTTTTTAGGCTATTCACAGAATGAAATCATTATACATTTCCAGGTACATATTGTTTGATGACATCAACAAATTGATTCATATGTATTAGCATGTTTGAAGGCGCTAAGGGGCCTATTCATTATCTGCGATAATGTGACAACAGGTAGATACAAAAATGTATCTCACTGTATTCATTAAACAGTTGTGGAGCATTTAAGCCGCATTTAGCAAACAGCATTTAAAGATGGTTCGGTTCTGGCTATACAATTCTGTGCAATATGCAAAGGAACCAAGGCTGCAAAATGAGCTATTCACGTGTTTTTCAATAAGGTGTGAGATTGCATATCGCATGGAAAGGCCCAGCTACATATCTTGTGCAGTACAGTATATGAGAGAGCTCGAGGACGGGGAGAGGAGAAGGAGAGAAAAGTGCATAATGCATAAAAGCTCAAATTGAGGGCTGAGCGTTCGGATAGTGAAGATTAGGGGGATACTAAGGTTAACTTAAGTAGCCTGTGCAGCTGTGGAACGAGAGAGACAGAGACGAGAGAGAGAGACGAGAGAGAGGGACAAGAGAGAGATATTCTACATACCGTACTACTGACATTGTTAATCTCTTCAATTTGTGGTGAGAACAATCACTTTTTACTCTGGACAAGTAATGTCAACATTCACATGTTATTTTATTTTATTTTTTTTGCATAATGCTTGAATACATTGTTGTTATTTTGCTACATCTCACCACGAGTTGAAGCTATTAACGATGTCTCTCTCTCTTTCTCTAAGTTTGTTTCAGTACCAGTGCAGTTCTGTCTTTCCATTGCATTGTTTAAACTGCTAGGTTTGAGAAGTTATTATTCTCTTTGATTAAGAGATCAGCGCCAGATGTAACAAAATCAAACAGGTTTCATAAATATGCCACCAGTGCTAATGGGTTGCACAGTATGGAGCAAATTTCCCCCTTAAATTGGCCTACAGCTGTACTGTACATACTATTTAATTGAACTTTTACTATCCCAAAAATGGTTCCATATAGAATGTTAAGCTATTGGGGCAGGAACACTTTTCTAGTAGATTTAACCTTTAAGCAACATGTATTTTTTTCAATTTGTATTATTCTTCCCTGTGTTATGTCTTGTACATAATCTTTGTAAAGCGCTGTATAGATAGTGGGCACCATATCAATAAAAATGCAATACAATGAATGCAAAACAAGCAATGTGAAAAAATGCTTCTTCTGTGGCTCATCTTTACTATTGTACAATAAATGCGATGTCACTGCTTTCTCTCTTTAGGATATTCAGTCGCTGTTCTCAAAATGGAGAACTCAGCAAATTTTGTTGCCGGGGCCCCTAGAACTAACTACACTGGTCAAGTTGTGGTGTATAACATTAACAACCAGGGAAATGTTACAGTTATCCAGATTCAGAGGGGGGAACAGGTACGTGTGCTATCTTTGCTGAGGGAAACCGTATCTTTAAGAAAACATGCTGAGCATTTTCAGTACTGAAGTTAAAGTGTGATTGTTCTACTTGGTACAGAATACATTACCTTTTTTTCCAAGCCTAAAAAGTTAATAACAAAATAAAGATCGTTATTTAAAATAATTTTAAAGCTGTGTTGATGCAGTGTCAAAATGTAACCCGACCCTTATTTATCACTTTTAGCATTGTTTTGCTGCATACGAGTAATCACCCTCACTAATATTTATAATGCACTTATACTAGTCATAAACCATATCAGTGGAATCAATTTTGCATTTGCACCTGTAGGTGATGTTTGGAAAATAGTCCTCCTGCACTCTGTATTGTACTTGTGTATATTCATAATGGAGCCATTATTTCACATCTTCTGATACATATGAATAGATATTTGGGGGGATGACATTCATAAACACAGTTTTCAGGAATTGCACATTTTCCTTCAACAGAAAAATACTAATACAGTCTTTAAACCTTCAAAGATATTGGAATAGCTGAATGGATCATATCAAAGTTTCAAATAGAAAGCGCACAACAAAGTACTTCTTCAGCAACATAATGTTCAGCACTCTCAGCTTTAAATAATTTGCTTGAATTTCATGTACAGTAATAACTGCATTGTTATGGTTCAATTGCAGATTGGTTCCTACTTTGGCAGTGTTATTTGCTCTGTAGATGTCAACAGAGATTCTGTTACTGACATCCTATTGGTAGGAGCTCCAATGTTCATGAATGAGCACAAGAAAGAAGAAGGACAGGTGTACATGTTTTCTGTCAATAAGGTAATACACAATTATTTTATAGGACTGAAAGTTTGGTAGAAAAATATTTTTTTCCCACAAAATTCAATGTGTGTCTTTGCTATTTATTTAATATTATTCTCTTGTCCATTTTATTCACATTCTTCTTTTTTTGTGACAGATGTTTACTCTTACAGAAACTAACATCATTGGCTCTTGACTTCTGCCATGTGAATAGAAAACTTAACGTTGTATTTTTTCATAAGCAGCAGAATCCAATCCTCTGGCATCCTTCCTGACATTTTCAGTGACCATGCAATAGTGTACTGTGTAAGGAAAAGTAAATCACCCCAATCAAGCCCTAAAGTTCTCCTCACTAGAACAGTTAGAAACTCTAACCCACAACAGTTTCTGGCAGACCTTACCAACAGCGCTTGGTACAGAATCAACTTAATTCCCGACCCTGATTCTGCGCTCGACTATTTCCAATCCGAGTTCTTAAAACTCTGTGGTACCCATGCTCCACTACGCCGAATAAGAGTACGGAGGGCCCACCTGACATGGGTTACAACTGACCTTATAGCGCTCTACCATTTCAGGGATGCCTTGTGGAAAAGCTACAAAGTAACTGGCACTACCAAGGATCTTAATCACTACAGATGCCTGCGGAGTATGTGCACAAGGCAAACAAGACACGCAAAAGCACAATATTACTCTGACAATCTTCACCAGAATACATCAAACCCAACTACCTTCTGGAAAGTTATCAACAATATATTCCAGCCTTCTAGCCATCAACAACTAAGTACAGTAATATCACTAAGGAGGGCATTACTCTGACAAACCGCACTGACACTGCAAATGCATTCAATGATTACTTTGTGGGTTGTGCTACCAACTTATTAGTGAAACGCAACCCAAACCACAAACATGAACCTCATTCTGAGTGTACCCCTATAGCCCTACTCTCTCCCAACCCTGCTCACAATTTTTAATTTGTCCCAGTATCCGAAGAGGAGATTACATAAGCGCTCCTCAAACTAAAACTAAGCAGCCAATGTGAACCTAACTTACAGCACTCAGAGGAAAGTCAGCAAAATAATGTATTGAAACAGACACAAAAATCTGTGTCAATACATTATTTTGCTGACTTACCTCTGAGTGCTGTCTCTCTTTGCTGTTCTGCTGCCCCGCTGGATGGTAACGTACTATATATATATATACTGTATACAGTGCTCAAAAAATATTTTGCCAGCTGGCGAGGTGCGGCGGGGTATGGCTGTAGCGCGATCGGGCACATGCGCAAAAAAATACTCTGTGCGCATGCGCAGGGAAGCAGGGTGTCCAGACCCCTTCTTTGCTCCCCCCCCCCGGTCCTGTCTCCCAACCCGCATGGGCACTGTGATGAGCGCACAACAACCTTGTTCCCCCTGCGCATATTGGAGGATTAGCCATCCTGGCGGTCGCAGACCGTCATTCCCACCACAAAAACCCTTCCGCGATGTACACCCAGGACGCGCTATCTCGTGGCCCAGTTACGCGCGCGCGGATCTTGCACGGTCTAACTCTCTGCCCGCGGGTTCTGACTCCACCCCCCGCTCCGGAGCACGACGGATGTGCTCGTCCAGCCTCCCCGCTGACACGCTTTCCAAGCTGCGCCCCCACTCTGATTATGGACAGGACCGGCGTGGGAGTGATGCGTGTTCTAGGCTCCACCCCCTGGCCTCCGTGATGGGCACGGGTCGGCACGATCGGCCCCGCCTCCATTCCTGATCAGACTGCATCATAGGGCACACCTGTGTGCACCAGCAGCCTATTGGATTCTACTTCCTGGTCCTGCCCTGGCTGGCTATTGGAGGGCCTTCCTTTATATACCTTCCTGCTGCATACTCTCATTGCTGAGCATAGTCTATTGTGATGCCGTGCCTTGCCGCATTCCTGTTCATTGACCTTGCCTTGCTTTGCCGTGCCTGTTAACCTCTTGTTGCCTGACACTGCTTCTCTACTTGGACTCTGCACCTCTCCTCTCCTGATCTGACTACGAACCCCCATTCTCCTGTCTCCAGTCCTGACCTTGGCTTAGTACTCCAACGATCCGATACTCTCCTATCCTGAACCTGGCTACGTACCCCAACAATCTGCTACTCTCCAATCCTGAACTTGGCTATGTACCCTGACGATCCGCAACTCTCCACTCCTGACCTGGCAAGTACTTACAACTATTCTCAAATCTATAATCCTGACCTGGCTTGCACGACCAATCTACATCCTAGGCGCGCCCGCGTTTCTGTGGATTGGCGTTAATCAATTCCCTACCTCAGCACCGCGGTTGCGCTTTGTTTGTGGTGAGCTACACGTTACAGCATACCTCCCACCCCGGGCAGCAGCCACGGGGTTGGGGGGAATTGGGGGGGGGAGTGCTGCAAATGCTGCCTGTTGACCCGCTCCCTACGTGGGATGGGGGGGAAGCACCGTGGTGAGCCTGCGCCCACCAACCTGGCTCCCCCCGCACCAGCCAACCCGGCTCCCCCCGCACCAGCCAACCCGGCTCCCCCTGTGCCAGCCTCCTGCCCCTGGCAGCAACAGACAACTAAATGCTCCCGTGGGAATTAGCCCACCAGTCTCGCCCCCCCTCCGAGTCTACCTCCCCCCGACTACCTCTCGCCACCCCTCCCCCCAGCCTACCTCCCGCCACGGGCAGCAGCCGCTGGGATTGGGGGCAGGGGGAAAAGCATGGACGAAACTTCCTCTGAAGCGTCTGGCAGGCAGGGAAGCAGGAAGCAGCACCCGTTCAAGGTCAGTCACCCACCCACCTAAGTCACCCACCCAGGCAGTCAGCCACCCATACAGTCAGTCACCAACCCAGACAGTCACACACCCACCCACCCAGACTAGTCACACACTCACACACTCAATTCTTAGTAGGAATTTAAATTGGGGCAGGGCTAGGGCTAAGTGACGAGTAGATTTTTTGGTTTTGGCGAGTAGATTTTTGGGTGATTTGTCAAGCATTAAGTGTGTGTGTGTGTGTATATATATATATATATATATATATATATATATATATATACTGCATATAAACACTGGAAGGAAGAAAAACTCAGTACAAGCACTGAGATGAATCAAAAAGTATATATATATATTCATCTCAGTGCTTGTACTGAGTTTTTCTTCCTTCCAGTGTTTATGTATATATAATAAAAAAGGTATCACCGAATACTGAAGAACTCATTTATTCTGCACTATATATTATATATATATATATATATATATATATATATATACAGCTAAACCCCGTTATAACGCGGGTCTCGGGGTCCACCCCGAGACCACCACATTACTAACGGGGTTGCGAAAAAAAAATGGCCGCCGCTTTAGCGCATATTCATCCCTCGGGACAGGAGATGGGAGCGGGCATGTCCCTCCGCTCCCCGCTTCCCCCTGTCACCGCGGGACAGCCCGCGGGGCAGGAGATGGAGCGGGGATGTCCCTCCTGTCCCCGCTTCCCCCTGTCACCGCGGGACAGGCCGCGGGGCAGGAGATGGGAGCGGGAATGTCCCTCCTGTCCCCGCTTCCCCCTGTCACCGCGGGACAGGCCGCGGGGCAGGAGATGGGAGCGGGGATGTCCCTCAGGTCGCCGCTTACCTCAGATCCCTCCACGTGCCCGGTGCTCCCGCTGCCTGCATGGAGGTGGTAGCGGGGGGTTTCTTCTCCCCACCGCTGTCCCCGGTGCTCCCGCTGCCTGCGCGGGAGGAGTGGGGGGAGCGGGTGGTGGTGCTGGTCGCGGCCTTTCCTCTGCTCCGACCCCACCCCCGTCTGTGTAGAGTGAGAGAGTGTGTGTGTGTATGTATATATGGGAGAGAAAGTGTGTGTGTGTATATGGGTGTGTGTATGTGGGTGTGAGTGTGTGTAAGTGTCTGTGAGTGTGTGTAAGTGTCTGAGTGTGTGTGTAAGTGTGTGTAAGTGTGTGTGAGTGTCTGTGAGTGTCTAAGTGTGTGTGAGTGTCTGTGAGTGTCTGTGAGTGTGTGTGAGTGTGTGTGAGTGTCTGTGAGTGTGTGTGTAAGTGAGTGTGTGTGTGAGTGTGTGTGAGTGTGTGTGTGAGTGTGTGTGAGTGTGTGTAAGTGTGCGTGAGTGTGCGTGAGTGTGCGTAAGTGTGTGAGTGTCTGTGATTATCTGTAAGTGTGTGTGAGTGTCTGTGAGTGTGTGTGAGTGTGTGTAAGTGTCTGTGAGTGTCTGTGAGTGTCTGTGAGTGTGCGTGAGTGTGTGTGAGTGTGCGTGAGTGTGCTTGAGAGCTGCTACTCTCCCCCCTTCCCGGACTGCAGGAGGGAGCTGTTACTCTCCCCCCACTCCCTCCACTGGCTGCAGGAGGGACCCGCTACTCTCCCCCCCCCTCCCTCCACGGACTCGGGCTGGAGCACTCATACATACACACATACACACATACACACATACACACACACACACACACACACACAGGCACTCACGCACTCATACACACACACGCGCGCACACACATGCAGGCACTCACGCACTCACACACACACACACAGACAGACAGGCACTCGCACTCACACACACAGACCGCTAACCCCCCCCCCCCCCGCCGCAGTACAGGGCCCGCCGTAGCCGCAGCGCAGGGCCCCGCCACCCCCCCACCCCCCCACAGCACAATGACTTCCCACCCCCTTAACTTTGTCAAACAAAAGTCACAAGACGTTGTACAGGCAAAATACATCTGTTAAAGTGCAGTTGTCTGTTTATTTCTATATAATAATTGTGTGCAGTGTGCAGTGTATGTGCAGTGTGTGTGCAGTGTGTCAGTGTGTGCAGTGTGAGCAATGAGGAGTGTGTGTGCAGTGTACAGTGTGTGTGCAGTGTGTCAGTGTGTGCAGTGTGAGCAATGAGCAGTGTGTGTGCAGTGTGTCAGTGTGTGCAGTCTGAGCAATGAGCAGTGTGTGTGCAGTGTGTCAGTGTGTGCAGTGTGAGCAATGAGCAGTGTGTGTGCAGTGTGCAGTGTGTGTGCAGTGTGTCAGTGTGTGCAGTGTGAGCAATGAGGAGTGTGTGTGCAGTGTACAGTGTGTGTGCAGTGTGTCAGTGTGTGCAGTGTGAGCAATGAGCAGTGTGTGTGCAGTGTGCAGTGTGTGTGCAGTGTGTCAGTGTGTGCAGTGTGAGCAATGAGCAGTGTGTGTGCAGTGTGTCAGTGTGTGCAGTGTGAGCAATGAGCAGTGTGTGTGCAGTGTGCAGTGTGTGTGCAGTGTGAGCAATGAGCAGTGTGTGTGCAGTGAGTGTGTGCAAAATTTTTTTTTTAAACGGGAGCCACGGGAAAACCGCGTTATAACCGAATCGCGGTATAACGAGGTACGTTATAACGGGGTTTAGCTGTATATATATATATATATATATATATATATATATATATATATGCACTATATATTATATATATATATATATATATATAATATATATATAGTGCAGAATAAATGAGTTCTTCAGTATTCGGTGATACCTTTTTTATTGGACTAACAATTTATGTCATAGGACAAGCTTTCGAGAGTTCTCCTCTTTTCTTCAGGTCAAGCAATACTGATATACAAAGGAATCTATGGCTAAAACAGTGTGGGGAGAGGAAAAAAAAAACCAACAGATATTTACTGTAGATAAGGTAGGGTGTTAAGTGTTTGAAGCCAGGGGACAGTGTCAATGAAAGGTGGGGAGGGATACTGGGGGGGAGAGAAAATGTGGATAAGAATAGAGGCAAGCAGGATAATTACAAGCAATTTTGATAGGGTGTGAGAAAACCCATGTCTGCATTAAGTCCTTTGGTTTTGGTGTCAAAGAGTCTTATCATTCTGAGTTCAAATGTTTTCCGTTCTTGAGTGCTTTTAAACATTCCATTGAGGATTTTGATTTTTAGATCATTTATGGAATGATCTGCTTGTGAGAAGTGAAATGTACCTACAACTAATGGGGACTGCAATGGGTACCAAGATGCACCGCAATATGCCAGTCTTTTCATGGCAAATCTTGAACAAAGATTCCTAACTACATGCCTCCACAAACCCTACAAATACTGCAGATACATTGATGACCTGTTTATAATATGGACAGTGGGTGAAGAAAACCTAAAACAATTCCACGAGTCCCTGAACTCATTCCATCCATCAATTAAACTCAAAATGGATTATTCGGCAAACCTAGTAAACTTTCTAGATACTACAGTAACACTGAAAGATGGCAAACTACACACATCTGTATACAAGAAACCTACTGACAGATGCAGTTACCTCCACAACTCCAGCTTCCATCCCACTCATACAAAACAAGGTATCATACACAGTCAAGCTATAAGATACCCCCGCATATGCTCTGACACTGAAGACAGAAACAGGCATCTCACAACCCTGACCGAATCGTTCAGACAGAAGGGATACAAACCAAAGACCATTGCCAAAACTATTACATCTGCAATAAAAGCCCCATGAGAACACCTTCTACAATACAGACAGAAAGAACCTACCACACGCATACCACTAGTGACCACATACAACCCTACCCAAGAGGGTATACGAAAAATAATCAAAGATCTGCAACCCATGCTGACAGAGGATGCGACATTAAAAGAAATCTTTCCCAAACCTCCCATTCTTGCATTCCGGTCATCAATGTATCTGCAGTATTTGTAGGGTTTGTGGAGGCATGTAGTTAGGAATCTTTGTTCAAGATTTGCCATGAAAAGACTGGCATATTGCGGTGCCATCTTGGTACCCATTGCAGTCCCCATTAGTTGTAGGTACATTTCACTTCTCACAACCAGATCATTCCATAAATTATCTAAAAATCAAAATCCTCAATGGAATTTTTAAAAGCACCCAAGAACGGAAAACATTTGAACTCAGAATGATAAGACTCTTTGACACCAAAACCAAAGGACTTAATGCAGACATGGGTTTTCTCACACCCTATCAAAATTGCTTGTAATTATCCTGCTTGCCTCTATTCTTATCCACACTTTCTCTCCCCACCAGTATCCCTCCCCACCTTTCTTTGACACTGTCCCGTGGCTTCAAACACTTAACACCCTACCTTATCTACAGTAAATATCTGTTGGTTTTTTTTTTTCCTCTCTCCACACTGTTTTAGCCATAGATTCCTTTGTATATCAGTATTGCTTGACCTGAAGAAGAGAGGAGAACTCTCGAAAGCTTGTCCTATGACATAAATTGTTAGTCCAATAAAAAAGGTATCACCGAATACTGAAGAACTCATTTATTCTGCACTATCGCAACTGGACTAACACGGCTATTTTCTGCTTTATATATATATATATATATATATATATATATATATATATATATAAACACTGGGAGGAAGAAAAACTCACAACAAGCACTGAGATGAATCAGAAAGTAACAAACCTTTAATAAACCAATTAAGACAAAGAATTAAGTAAATAGACAGATTAATATCAAAGCTGAGACCAAAAGAAAAGCCTAACAAATAATCAAAGAACACCTTTTAAATCTCAAATCAACTGCTTATAGGGGCACAAAATAACAACTCAAATAAAGTGCTTGATCATGCTAAAACCTCATAAAGGACATGTGTAACCTAAACAAACAGTGGGATCTAAATTGTTCCCACTGAAAGTCGTGGCTGGCCAGTCCATACAACGTGCATGAATAAATGTGTATAAAAAAAGTACCTAGCGGAACAAAACTGAGCTAAACCCTGTATGGGAAATGTACAGAGACCAGTGGAAGTAAGTCTGTTAATACAGAGGAACACATAATGTCCAGTATAATGCTTAGATGGTATAGCAATTTTAGCAGCACGAATAAAGAAGGCGGTGATAGATCCAAATGATTACTGCTGAGATGCAAACATAAGAGTCCCAGATTAGAGCAATAATAATGGGCATGTCAGGAAACCCATCACCAAATATCCCATATGTGGCTCCTGGATGTAGAGATGTAGAGAGTGGATAACGAATAGCAGATTATATCTGCAGACAGCAAAGCACAATCTTTCTTTAGGAAGCCGGGTAGGTATCACTCGGGTTTAGCCGACAATCAGCTGCAATAAGCATGGAAGGCTCCGGTATCCGTGGTAATGATCTATCTCATCTGCCGGTCCCACGATTCCAACGCCTGCTGCGCCCTCGTCCATGTCCACATCCGGTCATACAGAGGTGGCTTCACGATGGGAGATGAGGGATATTAGGAATTAAGTCATCTAATTATCAGTACATTAATACCGGACAAGGGAAGGGGGAAGGGGAAATGGGAAGGGAGGGGAAACCCTCGCTACTGCTCACTGGACTAGATTGGTGGAGGTGCTACTATCAGGGGTAAAACGTTAGGGAATACATGGGAGAAAAAGAACCCCAAGGAGAGCACTCATCCGCAGTGGAATAAAGACTGGTGTACCAGAATCAAGTGACTGTGGGTGGACATGAGTGATTTAAAACATATATATCTTTATTTGACAAAAAACAGATAGAGTGCGCAAATTATTAAATCTATTGATTAACCCCTTCACCTCCGTGTATTATTTATATAACAAAATACAACCTCTAAATCGATGGGTGACCTGCAGCTATATGAACAGGGGTAAACCCCTAGGCAACTGAAACACAAAAAAGACAAAAGCGCAAACGCACATAGTGAAGTTTGTAAAAATGGGTGAATATAATTTTAGGGTATAATATCTGCGTACATCAGGTTAGTGGGTATAAAGCATTTCATGTGCAATACATGAGTTTACCAACGCCGCACTGCCGCCTCCAGACTTTGGGAACTCTCTCTCACAGCATCCAGGACACACTGTCTCGATTGTAGTTGGAAACCTCCACTGCGGTGCTGTGTCTTGGTCAGTCTCCTTCCCCGGTCGCTGCCGTTATAGCTGCTCCTTCTCGGGTCTGTTTTCCAGCTGCCACTGTGTCTCAGCTCACTTCGGCAGTAGGTCACGTGTCCCGCGGGGTTTGCGACCGGCCGCAAAGGGAGGTGGTGCCGTAAAGCACGATCTTAGCTTTACTGCAATTTGCCGAATGTAGTTTTTTTGTGAGAAGTCAGTCCAATGCAGGAAAAATCACACAGAGTGTGGGGATAGAGTCCTAGGACTTATTAAAATCTTTATCCAACGCGTTTCGAAGCCTGAAGAAGAAGCCTATGCTTCGAAACGCGTTGGATAAAGATTTTAATAAGTCCTAGGACTCTATCCCCACACTCTGTGTGATTTTTCCTGCATTGGACTGACTTCTCACAAAAAAACTACATTCGGCAAATTGCAGTAAAGCTAAGATCGTGCTTTACGGCACCACCTCCCTTTGCGGCCGGTCGCAAACCCCGCGGGACACGTGACCTACTGCCGAAGTGAGCTGAGACACAGTGGCAGCTGGAAAACAGACCCGAGAAGGAGCAGCTATAACGGCAGCGACCGGGGAAGGAGACTGACCAAGACACAGCACCGCAGTGGAGGTTTCCAACTACAATCGAGACAGTGTGTCCTGGATGCTGTGAGAGAGAGTTCCCAAAGTCTGGAGGCGGCAGTGCGGCGTTGGTAAACTCATGTATTGCACATGAAATGCTTTATACCCACTAACCTGATGTACGCAGATATTATACCCTAAAATTATATTCACCCATTTTTACAAACTTCACTATGTGCGTTTGCGCTTTTGTCTTTTTTGTGTTTCATATCTTTATTTGAGTCATAACTCAGAACAATAAAATAATGGGGTGGGGAACGCTGTAGATCAGGTTTAATGCTCTGAAAAACTAGTGTACAGCGAATTAAAAGGGGTACGGAGTGAACCAAAATATGAACCACTCTACTGTCTAAACTACTTGAGTGTGCTAGGGCTAGGTGTCCTATGAATACCACCACACTCGATGCTAGGCGGTACAGGTATGGCCCAAAGTAGGGTTTTTGGGCAGACCGGTGCCACTGAAAGTAGTGTTACCTGTTGGCACCTATATAGCCCTATATTGGCCCAGATCAGTACTGGTCAGTAGTTTCAAAGGGGGTGCACATATAGTGCCTGTTAACAAATTATTATCCTAAGCACAATGTATGAATAAATGTTTGTCACAATTATTCACAGTAGGAATCTTCCTAATGCTATGTCACACAGTATAATAAGGCATAGTGATATCAGTGATACCTATAACAGTACACACGTAGTGTCTGTTTACATGAAAGTATGTCATGTGTGTGTCAGGCAGTATAGCAGACAGGGTAAATGCCTGTTTAAATAGTGCATAAATTGTGCCTGTATACATGAGGCCTGTGTGCATATATACTCCGTGTCCTGTAGGGACTAGATGTTAACAGATACTCGATAGTGTATGTGTGCTGTCCCTCAGTGTAGGACATGTAGGACATACATTCACACACACATCGGAACAGTATAGGACCCAGATCAGTATTTATCTAGAACAGTGCACAAGTAGTGCCTGTTTACATGGAGTGTATAGAATTCACGAGGTTCATCCGTCCATCAAGAGTCAGGCATACCTTATAGAGTGGGGCTGGGCACCTTCAGCAACATGCGTGGAGCTCTATTAGATCAGCCTGAGGTACGCCTGGGAATAAAATCAATAAGTGTCGCTACAATAGCAGAGCCCCATATCTGAGGCTACTGGGGATAGGAAGCGCTCCGACAGCAAGCGCATGTCCCGCCCCTCTGACGTAATGACGTCATCAATCGCCGACGTACGTTTCGCTAGTACTGCTTTGTCAAGGCGGTCATACAGAGGTGGCTTCACGATGGGAGATGAGGGATATTAGGAATTAAGTCATCTAATTATCAGTACATTAATAACATGTTAATACATATGTCATAATATACTTCATTATATATTGAGTGATAGTCTCTTGTATAGAAAAATTATGGAGGTGTATATCATTAATACACTAGATGTCCTATATATAGCCACCCTTCATGATTGGTTGACACAACCATATCTTATGATAATATCTTTTTTACCAATCTGTATTATAATCTAAATGTATTTACCCAGGGTTATTCAAAAGGACGTTGTTTATTATTTGATTACTAATAATCATTCATTACTACACTAGAAACCTATTTAATACATTATATATTTAACATTTATTGGCAAATTCATCTCATTACTATGAGAAAGACTTAAGTTGAATTATTCCCTTAAGCACAAGAAATTGTAATATTAGCAATCATAGTTTAACACACACAAGAAAGGAAACTGCAATAACACTCAGGACCACAAATCTTGATATTTATATGCTATATTGTACAACTCAACACCATGTAGTGTTAAACCTATAATCGACCCTATTATCTAACACTCATCAAGAATATGTTAGAATATAATCACCCTACTAAAGGCATCAAGAAGGAAAGAAACTGAATACAGCATATCCAGAGACTCATTCTATAATACAGTATAGAATGTTTCCATCGCCTCAAACTCATTGTTATTCTACATAATCGATACACAGAACATTCTTATATTGAACATATATAAAACTGTAAAACATAGAGAGAGGCTCTTGTTCTTTGAGGAATGATCCCAAGTCAATATCGATGTTAAGACCCTGTGGTAACACTGTTTTTAGGGCATCAATCCAGTAGGTTTCTTGTCTGGAAATTTGAATGACTTCGTTACCGCCTCTCCAATTTGAATGGATTTTTTCAATTCTATTTTTTTTTAGACCATTTGGATTTTGTGCATGATGGTCCTTAAAGTGTCTTGATACACTATGTTGCATAAAGCCTCTCATAAAGAGGAGTACATGCACACTGCAATATGGTGCTGGAGGGGGGTACTTATCTGCCGGTGCACCGGGTCCAGGGAGGTCCAGCCATCCCAGAGGAGAACAGTGTAGAAAATGGAAGCAGGCACACGGTCTTATGCAGAAAATGTTTAATGTGCCACCAAAAGGTCCAACGTTTCAGCAGAGAATTGCCTTTATAAAGGAGAGGAGAGAGGAGAGAGATTTTAGCCATGCTGCTCCCACTCTTTGGAACAATCTGCAATCTCATACAGTTCGAGAGGCCCCCTCTCTGGAAATCTATAAATACAGGATTTAATAGTTACAGTACCATCCCATCCTGTATTGCAGGGGTGAGCAAACTTTTTTGTCTGCACCCCACTGCCTGCTCTCACCCCCCCCCCTCTCCCCCCCCCTCCCCACCCTCACCTTTTTTCTGGTGTTTTCTGATGTCAAAACGTCATTTGACCCCGCAACATCATTTGCAGTTCTTAGAAGCTTTGAGTGCCTCTGATCAAATCCATAGAACCTCCTGGTTAATATAAAAAGTAATTGACTTTGGCGGGATTGCTGCTTTAAACCTAAACATTAACTTTAATACGGTACATTGGTTATGTTTGTATTTATTAATTTGCTGTCATAGACCAGTAATGCAAAGTGTTGGAGGCTTGTTTGTCAATTAAATACTTTTAAGATTCTCTTAAAAAAGAACAAAAGCAAATTATAATCCCATTGATGAAGATGTGATCACTGATGTGATCCCACGTGAAAGATAGACGCTTTTTCATATGAAGAAATAATCACTGTAACATACTGTAAATTAGAGTTTCAGTAATCTTTAGAAATGTATCAACAATTATATATTATTAAACAATATTATGAAAGTTATAACCTGTTGTAGGAAATAGAACAGCTTTGCATGTTGGTTTTTTTGCTTCTAAACCTTCTTTTTTTGTCTTTGTTTGTAAAGGGAATTTTAAATCAACGTGAACAGTTGGAAGGTCCTAAAAGTTTGGAGAACACAAGGTTTGGAGCTTCAATAGCGGCAGTTTCAGACATTGACTTGGATGGTTTTAATGATGTTGTTGTTGGAGCACCTTTGGAAAATCAGAACAATGGAGCAATTTATATTTATAATGGAAACAAAAACACAATACGAACCAAATATTCCCAGGTACGACGAGTACATTGTGTCCATTGTGTTTGTTCAAAGCTTGGTTTGTTAATACAATTAGGATTCATTAGACTAATTGTCTAATGAATTAAAAATAATTGAAAATGATTTTTTAACAGCAACATCTACACTAAACATGATCACAACATTTGTATATTGTAAAATTATACTTAAACCTTTATTCAGTAAACTGATCTGGGCTAGCATGGGAAGCCCCATTGAAGTCATAAGAATGAGACAGATCTGATTCCCATCATAATTGGCTTAACAATGAAAACCCTTTAGCATATAATAATATTGTTCAATGTATAAATGATTGCCAAAAATGATGGACTTCAAGCATCAATAAAAACTGAGATCTAACCAACTTGGCTTAACAAGCTTACACTACATGGATTTGCAGGCCCCACATTTTCATAGGTATTTTCAGTGTTTCCGAAGTGAAGGTCTCAATCATTTTATGATGTAGAGAGCCTAGATCCCCACCGTTATATGTTTCTATCTCATCACAAATATAATTAACTACATATTCAAATTTTTGCATTAATTGTAGCTGTGTAGCCCCACTGTTTCCACCAATTTCACACAGCATAGTTAGTTGTACAAGTATATCACAAAGTCTGCATTAAATAATAGTGGTTCTGAACATACATTCATTTGAGATATATTAATCTAGTCCATAAGATTAATCGTGTCATTCAATTACTTTGATTAGTGTAGTGGTTCTCAACCTTTTTTTGCGCATAGACACCCCTGAAGAATTTTTTTAATCTCTGGGCACCTCTGCTCATCAGACCACATGAAATCTTTCTCCCACACACCCTCCTTATACGCTCAAACCCAGCTCACTCCTCCCCTTCTTATACACTCACATCTCATATTCACCATTATTCTCAACACACTTCACATTCACCCTCCTCCTTGTCAGAGAGCACCCCCACCCAACACTGTTTTTTCTCAAACAGCTCCCCTCCCCCTATTCTCACATAGCACAGCCATCACCTTTCGCATGTCTACTCTCTCCTCTGTGCCGGTCTAGGAGAGGAATGTGACTACAGGTAGATCACAGCATCTCGGTTTCCAGACAGTGTTTCCCCCAGGAGTCACGGCACTCTTAGCAGAGGGTCACAGCACATCAGGTTACCATGGCACCCTTGTTGAGAAACACTAGACTAGTGAGTAGTGCAGTAGTGCAGTTTTTCATGTGTGTATGTTTTGCCAATTAAAGCAGCAAGGGAGCTCTCGGTGGTTATTGTTGTTTCTCCAACACCCAGGGTTCCCTTTGGTTTATGAGGTATTTATAGGGTTTTTTTGTGGGGAAAAGCCACAATATCATTTCGGTGACCATGTTGAATCTTTCATCTTAGCTGCCAGATTGCACGCTCAGCCACTCCTAAATCGTAGGTCCCCGGATGTCAGGTTCATGGAAGTTTAACAAATTTAGATGGAACTGCTGTTCTTATGTGATTTTACTTTCTTACAGTAATACGTACTGTACATATAATAGAAGTACTATATAGTTCTACTATCAATGAGAGCTAATATATTTGCAAACACACACATGGGGGCTTATTCTATATCCACCAAAGTGGCTCATCTGGATGTTTTTGGCCGAAATTCCCCATAGAAGTCAATGTGAAATTTGCGAAAAACAGCCCAATCAGCCGCTTCCCCATAGTGGGCTACTGTACTTATCAAACTCTCACATCTGCCAAACAGTGGCTTGATAAATGCCATTGGATGTGCTGTATCAAACAAAAAGATCCCATTGAAAGCAATTGGATTTTTTTCTTTGATAAATCTGGTGATTTTGTACCAATATTGCCCCAGTTGTGCAGTTCATAATTACAGTATTTCTACGGCAAGATACAATGATTTGAGGAGTTGGTACTAAAGACCTAAATCACCAAACCATTATTGAGCTTGATTTGTCACTGAATGATGAATATCAACATTTTAATAAAATACTGTTTATAATGTATATATGTTTTCAATGATGCCGGTGTTTGAAATATGTAAATTAATGCATATATTCTCCATACAGAAAATATTAGGATCGTCATTCCACCAGTCCCTGCAGTATTTTGGCAGATCAGTGGATGGTCACAGAGATTTAAATAGTGATTCCATCCATGACATATCAGTTGGTGCTTATGGAAAAGTAATCCAGTTATGGTAAATTATTTCGTTTGCCTTCCTCTGGAACAAAATACTGTAAATACAAATATAGGATAAGGTGTCTGTCGACTAAATTTAAAACAGGTTAAACTTGATGGATATATGTCTTTTTTCAACCTCATCTACTATGTAACCCCTTTGGACCTGAAAGGAAACTGTTTTTTTTTTTTTTTAATTTAGAGCTAAATTAATTTATTCATAGATATCATATACAAGGTACCCAGCAGAAACAAGCAGATACAATAATACACTGTATGGAATTGCTGCAGGAGGAAACACCATTGTCTCAACAACATAGAAAGCCACAACCTGTTTGTTTTAGAAAAATGATTAGGAGCACTTTTGCAGAGGCAATTAGCTGCTGGTTTTGTATGCTGCCTACCATAATAACCAATGAGAGAATGTTTCCCAAAAAAGCACTTACGCAATACGTATTTAGACTTAAATTGGCTAAAGGTTGATGTTGCCGCAGTAAAATGTCATTTTTACAAAACCTGGGATTGCGGTGATTATTTTTTAGGCCGTATTCACTAACAATGATTTATTTATAAATAGGTGGCAACATCAATTCTCATTATCTAAAAACTCCAGTAACTGAAGAAAAAACAAAAAACAAAGCTAGCGCTAAAAATAAGTGTGGAGCCATAGAAATGGGGGGATACAGTATCACACTTTTCTACTGTAGGGTTGTAAAATAGGATTTCTAACAAAACCCTATGTCAAAAAAATATGTTGGCCCTGTGTTATCGGAGGCTACAAATGCATTGCAAAATCAAGAAATAAATGTGTGGTGGCACACAGGTATTCTCTTACTGTATTCAAGTTTTCTCTGTATTTAAGTATGTATATCTTTATATAGTGCCATCTATGTACATAGCGTTTCACAGCAGTAACACAAAGTGACATAATGATATAACAGATTATGGGAATAAGCACTTCAGACACAACAGTAACAAAAGGAAAGAGAGTCCCTGCCCCAAAGAGCTTACAATCCAAGTCAGAACAGAAGCAGATACAATAGTACTGTAGTATACAGTTTTGGGGTTGCAGCCCTTTCTTTAGACAAGCCCACCCCTGCGCCTGATATGATTTAGATACAGAGCAAACTTGTGTGTCAATACTTGTCTGCCTCCACTCATGTATTCTTTGATAATATATAAGACCTGGCACACTGAGATATAGGTGGGCTAAAGCACCAGGACAATCCAGAGAGTATTGTTGTAAGCATTGGAGTACTACTATACCCCTATCTCAATGCATTGCAAAGGAATGCCTTTAGGGGAAATTGGACATTTGGTCACGCCCATTTTGCCACGGCCATGTTGGCGCCGGTGTTTGGTTGCCAAGGTACCCTTTGCCACAGCCGCTCTGCCACTGGACACTCGGCCACCAGCCATTTCTCCAATAAGGTAAGTACATTAAGGGGTTTTCATGGTTAGGGTTGGGAGATAGGAGTTTTAGGGTACGGGGTTGGGTTTTTAGGGTAGGGAATTAGGGTAAGGGCTTTTAGGACAAGGGGTTAAGGTTTTCAGTGTAGGGGTAGCGTTAGTATTAGCGGTTTAAGATTAGGGGGTTTTAGGTAAGGAGTAAGGTATGGGGCTTAACTTGGCGGCGAAGCAGTTGGCAAGAGATGTCCCTGCGGTGAGGTGAGTGCCGGCAAAACAACCGCGATCAAATGTCCTAACCCGCTAAAGGTGTTGACATACAGTACAACATAAACAACCTATAAATAAAACACAAAAAGCATAACATCCATACTGCTGCGGCCGAGTTTATTCGAGCATTTGCCCGTTCTCGGCCGCAGCAGTTACCTGGCGCGCGCCGGAGGGTGCCGGGCGCGCGCCGAAGCAGCGGAGGAGAGGCCCGCCGATCGCGGCTTCCCCCTCTCCTCTCCGGGTCCGCCGGGTCCCCCGGAACCCCCTGCCGCCGTCCCCCACATCGCGGGACACCAGGGCTCCCTCGGGGAGCCCTGGACGTGCGTGCAGGGGGCGCAGGCACCCGATGACGCGTGACCGCGCATCGGAGACGCGCGGCACGCCGAGGGGCTGCCACTTGCAAGCCGGGAAATCTCCCGGCTTGCGGTACTGGCCACACTGCAATAAAGTGTGTCGCCAGTGTATGTGCAATTATTAAGTCTCTGATTAACCTATACCTATCTGGCCACCTGGGCAACTAAAGGCTTAATATTTGCACATATTGATGTTATTTTTTATTTGTGGCCATTGTATATATGTATGTATATCTTTATTTATATAGCGCCCATAGTGTACTCAGAGCTTTACAAAGAATAAGGGAATGCAGTAGAGTTCTAGCAGTAGATTGACAGAGGAAAGGGCCGATCTTGGCAATATTACGGAGGAAGAAGGGACAGACTTTAGCCATGCCGTGAATGTGAAGGGTGAAGGAAAGTCGAAGAGTCAAATGTCAGTCCTACGCAACATGCTTTGGTCACCGGATGGATTGTAAGACCGTTTACTGTGATGGGAAAAAAAAGGGATATAAGGCCATATTTAGGGGAAGTATGAGGAGCTCTGTTTCAGACATAGTAAGTTTAAGACGGCGGAGCACCATCCATGAGGATATAGCCAAGAGGCAATCCGAGACTTGGGACTGGATTTCAGGAGTGAGGGTCGGCATAGATATATCTGTGTATCATCTGCATAGAGATGACACCTAAAACCAAAAGAGTTGGTGTGGTCAGATATGACAAATATGTTTCTATGGCCATTACATACACAGGCAAGATAGACTTAAGGCCGGTCTGGGATAGATGATAACATCTGTCATTAGAATGATAATGGCAAGTATCAAAGTGTAGAGGATAGCATGTGAATAGGTTATTATCAAATGTATTTTCCGATAACGCCAATCTTTTAATGTATCAACCTAAAATTAATCCAGCCTGTTGACTGGGGTGGTGTCTGGTAGGGGTAGAATTGTTGTGATTAACTATTACATTAATGTCAATGTCTAGATAAGCTTTGCATTGCAGACAATTCCTTTTCAGAAAGGAGGGCGTTTAGTTTACTTTTACTTTCTTACATGTAGTTATTCCAAAGGGTTCTACATTTAGAATAAACAATAATGGTTTTCACTTTACTAATTTGTTTCCATGTATTGTTGCCATTTAGGTCACAGGCTATAGCAGATGTGTCTGTGAAGGCGTCATTTATACCAGAACAAATCGTTCTCACAAACAAGAACTGTGAGGTAACTGCAAAGATATGTCTCAGTGCTCGGTTTAGACCCACTATCTCCAAAAACCAAATAGGTAAGTAACTGAAAAATAACTTTGTTTTGCAAAATGTACAATATTTTTTTTTTAATGGTAAAAGTAACATTTGAACAACACACAGACAATTATTCCCAAAACTGTGCTGGCGCCGCTCGCATGCAAAGCCCCATTGTCTTTAATTGTGCTTTCTGTCTTCTATAGGGGTGAATGGCCCTCATATACAGTACAAAGGACCATAAACAAAATGTAGGGAGCCTCTTTGAACTGATCAATAAAGTGACAAATAATTGGCAATATTGGAAATTTCACTGCTTGACTTTACAAGATGTTAAAAATGGTTATTTCTTGATGAATATTTGATGTAGTTGATAGACTTCATTATATATACTGTAGTTAATACAATTAAATTAATAGTAAAAAAAAATTAAATCAGTTCACTAAAACTGTATGTGGATTCTTCTGGTAGCAAAATTCAATGAAACACTGTGGTGAAATATATTGCAGTTTCCAACACTATAGCCATATTTAGGAGGATTGGTGCCAATTCATGTTAATTTACATACTGTTGACCAAATTAGTTACTTGTTAAATGTCCCTTTTTTGTTCAAATTACACATTTTTTAGAATAATTACAGCTTGAATTTTCCACACAATATGGACTTACAGTACCTCACTGAAATTTAAATGTATTTGTCATTTTAGGTAACCTTGATTGAACATAATCAAGCATTTTACTGATTTACTTATTATGACAATCTCCAATATTGATTATACTGTTATCGATTTATCTATTTATTTATTTATATAAATGTTTTACCAGGAAGTAATACATTGAGAGTTACCTCTCGTTTTCAAGTATGTCCTGGGCATAAAGTTATAACAGTACATGGTTACATTAAATGAACAGGGTTATACAAGGTTATACAGTCAATTCACAGCCATTTCATGGACAGATAGAGTTGGAAAATTGGGTAAAGGGGATAAAAGGGCTGGTGAGTTTCAGATTGAAATAGAGAAGCTTTAACATTACCAAACATCAGCGAACGGCAGCAAACGGCTCACACCCTTTAACTACCCTTTCGCTGCACTAAAGGCTGTCTGCCTTTCGGGCAATACAGATGTACACTGAAGGGGTTCAGAGTGAATGTAGCTGGGGATTGAAAGTCCTTTGTCTTCCTGGCTCATTAACATTCCAGACGATGGAGTTGACGTACCACATAGTACAAGCAAATGTTAACCCTTAGCACGCTGGTTCTGTGCAGAGGGGAGCAGCTGTTGTGTAACCCCTACAGGCGTCCGCTTTTGGAGTGACATAGATGTACACTGAAGGGGTTCAGATTAAATGCAACTGTGGATTCAAAGTCCATAGATGAAGGTTTTATTATCAGTTAATGATATAGGAGACCTCACCTGTTGCAATACATTTTCCTTATCTATTATTCAAGCTGGTCTAATCATAAAAAAACAATGCTCATAATCATTGACTTGTGTCCATATACTTTAGTCTGATTTTGGCCAAAGTCTAGTTCCTTCCATTTAGTTTGCATACCAAACTTTACTGACTTAGGAATTATGGATGGGCAAGTCTGCATGTTCAAAATCCAAACTTTGCAAACTTCATACAGTAATTCATTTTCAAATCTGAGCAAAATTCGAGCCAGAACCCTTGAACAGATCATTCCTGAATTCATTTTTTTTCTTCTTTTTTTTTTTAAAAAGTGAGTGAACTTTTTTTTTATATTTCCTGTTTATTCTGAGTGGTTTTATTCATAATTTATTTTACAGAACTAAAACCCCAGTGAAAGTGCCCACCATATTGGAAATAGTGTGTATGTCCATAATCCACTTTTTTCCACAAAAAGGTTTTTATTGTCGGACAACAGTACATTGCATACAGTGTCTACCAACCCAAAGTCGTTTTTTAATGTACTAACATCCAACTTTTCTCGTTCCCACTTTCCTCCGGTTTTACAAAGACAAACTGGGTAGACCAACTCACATACAAGACACGTCTCACAGACATACAAAAGGGAAGGTGGGGGGGGGAGCTCAGTGTCTTCTGCCTGTTCACCGTCTCACCTCTTTCTGTCCTACTTAGGAGCCGCTCTCAGTTGCGGGAGATCCATGGATGTCATCCCTACCTGTACCCCTATTATTGCCGTCTGTACTGGCACATCGTAGGAGAATGCATTTAGGTGTATTATGGCATGATGGTGGTGGCACTCACCCCTGGAATGTCGGAGTGGTCTAGCCACTTGGTCCAGATTTTCAGGAAATTTGTGCCGGTGTCGTTGACCAGACTTGTCAACTGCTCCATCCGGCAAATGTACCAAATTCTGTTTCGAATTTTCGGAATGGTGGGTAAGTCTGGGAGCTTCCACAAGGCTGCGAGTTCGCACCGCATGGCTGTTGCAAAATGTGCAATCAATTTTTGAGCCGGTCTGCCTATTCCCCGAGTGCGCCTGCCCAGCAGGAACAGCCAAGGGTCCAGGGGGACCGACTGTCCGAGAATACTCGTTAGCCAATCTTGGATTTCCTCCCATAAAGGAGCCACTTTGGGGCAACCCCACAGCATGTGAAGCAAGTCTGCCTGTTCCCCACATTGTTTTGGGCACAATGGGGGGTAACCTTTAACAAACTTTGCTAATCGTGTAGGGGTGAGGTACCACCTCATTAGGACTTTATATGCATTCTCCTTCAAGGTGGTGCATATGGAGCTTTTCGCTGCTGCCAGTACTATAGTGGACCAGTCCTTATCTTCTAATGTCTCCCCTAAGTCCGTTTCCCATCTGGTTCTGTACGCTAACTTAATGTCTACGTCTCGTCCAGGACAGACCACCTCTCCGTATATCCGAGAAGTGAGTCCCGTAGTGTCCGTGCCTCTGGAACACAGCTGCTCAAAATTTGTGCGTTTGGGGCGTTTGGGGATTTTAGCGTAAAATGCGCGCACCTGGAGATATCTAAAAAATTCGGAGTGGGGCATCTCTGTTTCTGATCGGATTTGTTCGAATGATTTAATATTTTGATGTCTCTCCAGGTGTAGTAATCTGGTGATACCTTTTGCTTTCCAGACTGCAAGGTTCTTGCGTAACAGACCCGGAGCGAAATCAGGGTTCCCCATAATCGGGGTCATTAGTGTGTGCTGGGTTGTCAGTGCACACTTGTGTTTGGTGTTCTCCCAGGTCGCCAACGAGCTACTCACTGCGGCCAGCGGCTCACTCACTGTCAGATATGTCTTTTTGGGTAGCCAAATTAGGTCTTGTATCTCTACAGGATCACAACATGCTTTTTCCAGCTCCACCCATCTGCGTAGGCTTGGGTGCATGTGCCACTGAATAATTTGGGTTAATTGCGCCGCTTTGAAATATGATATCAAGCAAGGTACCCCCAATCCTCCTCTAACTGTTGGCCTCGTGAGGATGCTACTTTTTATTCGTGGTTTTTTATTACCCCAGACAAATTTCACCATAGAGGACTGCAAGCGGAGGATGTCATCCCTGATCACTTGTATCAGGAGGGTCTGAAACAGATACAAGATTCGGGGTAGGAGATTCATCTTAAGGCATTGGATCCTGCCGATCCACGAGATTGTGTGGCCTGACCAGATCCGAAGATCCTCCCTTAAAGTCCTAATTAGTCTGGGGTAATTGGCTTTGTATAGGGCTGAATATTCTTTGGTGATATGGATACCTAAATATTTAATGGAGGATGCTTGCCATTTGAACTTAAAATTCAGTTCTATTAATTTTTCGGTGGCCTTTGGCAGGTTGATATTTAATGCTTCTGATTTTGTCTGATTGATTTTGAACCCCGATATCTTATTAAATTCATCTAGTAAGCTGAAGACATTTGGCAGGGAGATAAGGGGTTTGGACAACATTAGGATAATGTCATCTGCATACAGGGCCACTTTATGTGACTGATCTTTTATCTGTATACCTGTTATATCTGGAGAGTTGCGGATATGTGCCGCTAGGGGTTCTATACATAATGCAAAAATAAGTGGGGACAGGGGGCATCCCTGCCTGGTGCCGCTCTTTATTGGAAAGTCTGCCGAGGGGAAGCCCTGGTGTCTGACCTTCGCCCTCGGATCCCTATAGAGAGCCAGAATAGCGCCCATCATTCTCCCCCCTATGCCAAACACTCGCAACATCTCTGTAAGGTAGGGCCAATCAATGCCTTTTCAGCGTCTAAACTTAATGCCATAGACGGGATGTGTTTTTTCTGTGCCAAATCAATTAAATCTATTATCCGTCTGGTATTGTCCATAGCTTGCCTGCCGCATATAAATCCTACTTGATCGGGGTGGACCAGCTTCGGCATGACCGAATTCAGACGGTTGGCTAATAGTTTGGAGAAGATTTTCGTGTCTGAATTGATAAGAGATATTGGCCGATAACTTTTACAGTCTGCTGGGTCCTTTCCTGATTTAGGGATCACTGTTATAGACGCCTGGAGCATTTGGCTAGGAATAGGGGCACCATCCAAAAATGAATTGAATAATCGGGCCAGGTGAGGTACTAAGGTTTTTCTGAATTTTTTATAATACAAATTAGAGAAGCCATCCGGGCCCGGGGCTTTGGCTGGCTTTAGTGCTTTTATTACCTCTGAAATCTCCTCACCTGAGAAGTCTGCCTGTAATGCCTCCCTTTCCAATCTGCCCAGTCTGGGTAGTTTTGCCTCAGATAGAAACGTCCTCAGCTGCCTATGAGTGTTCTCACAATGGGAGACCTTCTCCCCGTCGTACAGGGTCTCATAGTACTGTTTAAATTCCTCTACAATTAGTTTAGGATCAGAAGTAAGGTCACCGTTCTTGGTACGAATGGATTGAATATGGAAGTTACGGTTACAATTTTTGAGTTTATTGGCAAGTGGGGTATCTGGCTTGTTCGCTTTCTCATAGAATTGTCGCCTAGACCAGGTCAGCTCCTTTTCGGCTCGGGAGGACATCAACAGATGCAATTTAGTTTTAGTGTCACGCCAGGCCTGTAAGGTCTGCGCTTGTTTGGTAGTTTTGTGTAGGGCGGAGAGGGCTGATAGTTCAGATTGGAGGATCAAAATTTTCTTTTCTCTTGCTTTTTTCCGCCTACTGGCTATCCCCATGAGTTCTCCGCGGAGAGTTGCCTTATGGGCCTCCCATAGGGTGGATTGGGATGTCACGCTACCGACATTCTCCTCAAAATAGACCCTGATTTTATCCCTTATTTCTGTTTCAATTTCAGGGATTTTTAGCAAGCATTCATTAAGCTTCCATGTCGCTCCTGGTCTATCTAGTCTGAAGTCTGTGCACCGCAGCTCAATTGGCGCATGATCTGACCATGAAATATCATGGATGCCCGTATGGGAGATCTGCGAAACCATTCTGTTAGACACAAAGAGGTAGTCTATCCTGCTGTATCTGTCATGGGGGTGCGAGTAGAACGTGTACTCTTTTGCTCCTGGCTGTTGTTCCCGCCATATATCTACCAGCCTATTTGTCTTAAGGCCTTGGTTCCAGATTGCTCTACTTTGTGTGTGCTTCGGTGCTTTGGGTGTGCACCTATCGGCCTTGGGATCTAGTGTCAGGTTGAAATCGCCCCCTAAAACTATACCGCCTTGTGCCACTCTATGGAGGATGGTGAAGAATTTCGTGAAGAAAGTATCGGCTCCCTCGTTGGGGGCGTATACATTAGCGATTGTAAGGGGCTGTCCTCCCATCTCGCCTACTATTATCAGGAAGCGACCGTTCTTATCCTTTTTGGTTAGCGTGACCTTGAATGCCAGGCGATTATGTACTAGGGTTGCTACCCCTCTTTTTTTTACGTTTGCTGTTGCGGAGAGCCACGTTCTGTATCTGCTATCTAGGAACTTGGGGGAACTGGTCTTTGAGAAGTGGGTCTCTTGGAGTAGTATTATATCGGGGTCTTGCCTCCGGTAGTCTGTGAATGCCAGTTTTCTTTTCAAGGGGCTATTAAAACCTTTTGTGTTGTGGGATAATATTGTAAAATCCTTACCCATTGGTGTTTTCAATAGGAATTGCTGCTTTACCTCTTTCTAGTGGGGGCATGAACTTCCTCAGAGTGTGATCTTGTGAACTGCTTTGTATACTGCTCATCTGCGCAGGGGAGAAACACTGGGGTAAACACAATGGGGACATTGGGGAGACAACAAATAAACTTGAATAACTTTCGGCGACCTCAGAGGACCGAGATCCCCTGGGCACCTGAACTGCCCCACGTGGGGTTCCGGTTCGGGCGGGCCCACCCCCGATCGCGCGAGGTTGAGCCTTACCCGTGTTCACCGGCCCACCGGGGTCATGCATGGATCTCCTGGGGTCTATCCCCCAGGTATCCATGAGGAGACTCATGGCGACGGCAAGAAGGAGGTCACCCCCCCCCCCCATCAGATTTTAGCCAAACTTATGGTAACTCGTTATAAACAATGTGAACGTCCGGCGTCTTCAGGACTGCAAGCTGAATTAGTGAATATGTGTACCCTATCTATGTGGGGGGCTTTACCCTCTGCTTAGCTTGTATGTGGCGTGTGCTGTCTCTGTGCCCTGTGACCATTATCTATCCCACGGTATTTTATGACCTTTCTTATTTGCTAGCTCTCTCCAGGCCCCTTCGTTACCGGCCCCTCACTTTGGGGCATAGGACTACTTGGCCCTGCTACCCTATGATTCGTGGTGTTACTGCTGCCCGCTGTGCGGTGTTACTCTTCCCTGCCTTGCCGCCCTGGGGTATTCCCCTTTCCCTCGACTTCCCTCAATATATCCTAATCCCTTGTCTAGGCTAAAAGTGGGTAATGGCCTTGTCCTTCGGGGGGACGTCTGCACGCGGGGTGTCTTCCGGCGGGGGGTCTGCGTCCGGTGGGTCTGCGGGCAGGGCGACACTGCTCAGTTGTCCGTGGGGCAGTGCCTTGTTGTATAGATGCTACCGCGGGCATCCGGTTTCTTTGGTCTCTGGGCTGTTCCGGCGCCGTCTCGTGACGTAGCTCCTCTTTTCCCATTGAGGCGCCTCTACCAAGATGGCCGCCCGGCCATATCCGGTGACGTCCTTCCGGTCTTGGCTCATTCACCGCCGGACGTCGACGGAAGTGGACGTCTTCCCGCTCTAGGCTCTTCTTCTTCCGGCCGTGCAGGTTGTTTGTGTCTCGCCACGAGGCGCGATGCCTCCATCTTTCCTAGGTGCGTGTCACGCGTCTCTTCCGGGTTGCGGGGCCGCCATTATCGCCGGGATTTCTGGTAAGTCTTTTCTTTTGCAGGTTTAGATCTGGACCCGTAGAACAAGATCTGTGCATCCCGCGCCTTAGATAGGAGGAGTTGTGGCATCACTTATGCCGACTCCACTACTTAGCGCTTCACACTGTTAGCAGTCCTGAGAGTCCCAACTGTAGGCCATAACTTGTAGGCAACCAAAACTGGAAACACAACATTTTATTGGAGCTGAGCATTCTGCGTTCTTTATTTGCTATTTCACTCCTTCTCCGGTTCACTGGCGGCTCGAGTTTTCCGGGATGTGCCGGCCTGCTGCCACTCATTGTCCGGTTCTCTCTCCGCCCGGGGGCTCCTGGGTTCTCCGGTCGGAATTCCCAACCTACGCAGGAATTCCTCCCCCTCCTCCAGGTTTTTCATTGAGGTGGCCCTTCCGTTCCTAATGACTAGTAAGCCGAACGGAAAGGTCCACCTGTATCGGATGGCTTTGTCCCTGAGGAGGCGGGTTATGGGCTGGAGCTTCAGGTGTCTGGCCAGGGTCAGGGGGGACAGATCTTGATAAAGTTGTAGTGAGATGCCCTCGAATTTACAGGCTTCCTCTCCCCGGGCTTTCATAAAGACTGACTGCCGAGTGCGGTAGTAGTGTAACCTGGCGATCACATCCCTGGGTTGTGCATTCGCCAGCGGTTTGCTCCGTAGGGCCCTGTGGCAACGGTCTAACATTAGTTCAGCTGCCGGGGTGTCGGGGAGCAGGCCTGTCATCCATCTTGTGAGGAAATCTTCAATGTCGGTAATTTCCTCTGGTATGCCTCGGATGCGAATGTTGCTCCGCCGGTCCCGATTCTCAGCATCCTCCTGTCTCTCGGCCAGCTCTGTGATCTGGTTTTGGAGGTATGCAACCCGTTTATCAGATTTTTTAATTGTGGAGGAGACCGCCACCATCTTGTCCTCCAGGGCCCCAGTTCTTGTTCCCAGTCCTTGTACCTCCTGTCGGAGTTCCTGGATCTCGGCCCTGAACAACGACTTCATGTCGTTGTACAGCCGGTCGAAATCACACCGCCGCACTGGCCGTTGCTCTGGTTTCTCCTCTCGGTCCTCTTCTCTTTCTGATCCCGATCCTGGGGCCGAGCCGGGCGCCATTTCTGCCCTCCCGTCTCTGGATGAGGATCTGCTCAAATACCTCCTCAGATCTCCTGTGTTCTTTTTTTTTGTTGATGGCGGGGCCATCGCGGTGTATTCTTGCGTCGGTACCCTTGCTTTTTTTGTAGATTCAGTAGTTTTGGTTGGCTTTATTTGAAAAAATGCTTTGGCGGGGGTGGGAGCTATGCGATTAGACAACCGATCCCCTCACCATCGCGCATGCGCCCCCATAATCCACTTTTTATCTGTTTAATGTACTACACAATATTTTAGGCTAGATTGTACATTGGAATGCAGTATTGTAATAGATAAGGATACCCTCTACAATTTTCTTACACGTCAGTATAGTTAACTTTTGTTCCCAATAGAAGCCTATAAAGTAGTTTATCATACATCGACTGTAGTAACATCTTCTTAGACCTGTATTTTTTAGGCTAATGATTAATTTACACTCTGGCTTTTCATTTTGTGTGTTGTCAAATGAATTCAAATTTTCCACATCTTTCAGTAGTATAACACGTAAATGTAATGTGATTTAAAAGGACTTCCTGTTATTTTTTTCACCATCCATCAGCTGTCAGATACAACGCTACCTTAGATGCTGATCTCTTGTCATCAAGAGTGACCTCTAGAGGGCAGTTTAAAGAAAGTGGTGACCGATTTTTGCAGAGAAACGTTGTTATCAGCTCTGCAGAAAGATGTGTTGAACACATTTTTAATGTTCAGGTAAGGCAAATGTTCCACTGGATATAAACTATCACCACATATTAAATATGATTAATTGGAAGGATACCTGGATTAGAAAGACAGACAGGGCACTGAGGCACAGAGATGGGAAGTTAGAGTCTTATTCTGGGAAAACTGCAGATGACTATTATTATCATTATTATTACCAATTATTTGTAAAGCACCAACATATTCAGCAGCACGGTACAATGGGGGTACACAAACATGGTTCAAGTCTGGAACCTACCAGATCATGTAATTTGAGACTATGGGGCCTATGCTATAAGCGTTCAAAAGAAAAATCGTCGGGCCATTTAAATCGCCTGTTTTTTGAGCGTTGCTATCCCGGTATTCAGAAAGCCTTGATTACCTGTGATAGCAAAATTCCCGAAACGGGCGAGTAGCCAGTGGCGTGATGATCGCCTCTCTGAAAAGGCCTTAGCCGGTGATTTCTTTCAGCTACAGAGAGAGCTGCTCAGAGAGAGCCGCCTCTCCCTGTGAGATTCTCGCCCAAAATTAAAGCTTTTTTATAAAAATTGTAATACTATTGTAGATAAGCAGGGGGTCTCTGGCAGAACCGCATTGATTTCAGGTCTGGGGACCCCCTGCTTCATGAGATACAGGCCCCCGTTATGGGGTGCCGGTATCTCCTATGCATTTTATTCCCACGGTCACGTGATGTGGGGCATTTAAATGCATAGGAGGTATCGGCTCCCCATAACGGGGCCTGTATCTCAGGAACAGGGGATCCCCGGACCTCAAATCAACGTGGTTCTGCTCCGGAGACCCACTGCTCATCTTCATTAGTATTAAAATTTATATTAAAACAGCTGCTACCCACAATAAACATTAAAAACACAACAACACTAATATCCACCTCCTTTACCCCACATGATTGATACCAGAGGCCGCAGGTGTCTGTAAGCCCTCGGTTAGTTCCCACGGGTGTCTGGGTGTTAATCATTTGGTCCCCGCAAGTGTCTTTGGGCCCTCTGGTGGGCCCTGTAGGTGTCCGGGGCTCCTCAGGTGGTCCCCGTGGGTGACTTTGGGCCCTCATGTGGTCCCAGTGGGTGTCTGGGGGTCCTCAGGTTGTCCCTGTGGGTGTCTGGGGCCCATAGGTGGTCCCTGCAGGTGTCTAGGGGTCCCTCAGTGTCCCTGTGGTTGTCTGGGGGTCCTCGGGGCCCCGCTGGCATGCGTCACCAATCCTGTGGCAATTTTTTTTGCATTACACAGTGTAGTAATGGGCAAAATAACTATTATCCACATATGGATAATAGTGCATTGGCCCGTTATAAAACCTTAGCCAGCCAGCATAAATAAAGTAAATAAACGTTTCTACTTACCCCTGCCATCATGAAGGTTGTCCTCATCAGCATACAGCATGCAGACCATATCCTCCAATGCTAGCAGTAATACATGAAAAAAATACAATCTAATGGCCCCTAACCCCTTAATCATCTTAGCGGTTAATATCCGCTATAGTAATTAAGGGGTTAACTCACCCTCCCCTGCTAACCACCCGGGAGGCCTAACCACCCACCTCGGGACCACTATACCCACCCTGTACTCATTGATTGGCATAGTGGTACCTCGTACCCATATAATATGGGGATGATAAGTCACTATAGCACTCAATGGCACCCTAATAAAAAAAAGCATGAAAGCCAAAAACACACAATGCTAAAAGATATACACAAGCACCTAAACACCCCAATTAAATAAATAAAAGCACTAGCCAACTAATTAAATAAATAAAAGCACTAGCCAACCAATTAAATGCATATATAAAAGCACTAGCCAACCAATCTATTTAATAAATAAAAGCACTAACCAACAAAACAATTAATTTATTTTAAACACTAGCCAACAAAACAATTAATGAATTTAAACCAGTAGCCAACAAAACAAAAAATTATGAACACTAACCACCCCTAAAATGTACTAAAACAAGCCATCCAAAATCCAAACAATTGAATCCAAACAATAAAAACAAATAGAAAAAATTACAATTAATTCAAAACAAGCATTTGCCAAAAACTGCATTGGCTGTCACTGTATTTATCTGTACCCTAAAGGGGCACAGATTAATACAGTATCAGTCAATGAGCAATCACAAACATAAAAATAAATAAATACAATGAAAAAACCTTAAAAAAAAAAACATTTACATACATTCAATATTTTACTTACCTTTAGATGTCTTCACCCTCCGAATCCCGTTTTATCTGCAATCTCTCGTACCGCGACATCACCCGCAATTCAACGCCATCCACCTTGAAGACCAGCATCAGGTTAAAAAAATCTTCTTTCTTTTCTCTTACTGCTGCGGCCAAGTTTATTCGAGCATTTGCCCGTTCTTGGCCGCAGCAGTATCCTGGCGCGCGCCGGAGGGTGACGGGCGCGCGCCGAAGCAGCGGAAGAGCGCCCTCCGATCGGGGCGCTCTCCCTACCGCTGCCGGGTCCGCCGGGTCCCCCGGAACCCCCTGCCGCCGTCCCGCGATCGCGGGACACCAGGGCTCCCTCGCGCGTGCAGGGGGCGCAGGCTCCCGATGACGCGTGACCGCGCGTCGGTGACGCGCGGCACGCCGAGGGGCGGCCACTAGCAAGCCGGGAAATCTCCCGGCTTGCGGAACCGGCCACACTTTAATAAAGTGTGTCGGTAGTGTATATCCCCATCTTTTTTTCTTCATCTCATTATTTTTATTTTTATTTAATCTTCTATCTTCATCTGTCAATCCAACACCCAATGGTAAATCCAGAACAGGATGTTCTCTTGTCAGCTTCGTGAGGTAAAATGAGACATACAGTACAGGCCTTATGTACAGCTCCAGCGGTCGTTATTCGAACACCACACAGTGTTTACATCGGAATACCCAAGTCATGGCGTGTGATCTCTTCGAACCTTCCCGCCTTAAGACGCGAGTGCAGAAAATTGCATTTTAGTGTTCTGGTTTTTAAACACCTGAAATTTACACAGTAGCACAGTACTGTACACATTGCAATTCATTCATTTCATTGCATCCAAAGAAACAGAATCCATGAAATTAAAACAAAGCATCCGCGATAAGCGCGGGTGCCTGGGGCGATTGGACACGTTCATGACGCGTGGAGTACAGCAGAGCACACGAAATCGGTGCCGTGATTTGTTCGAATAACAGCCGCTGCAGCTGTAGGGCCTTTGACGTCTCATTTTATGGTCAGATGGTACAGTTCCAATCCGATTGGACGCTATATCATGCACCACCTCTTTTTTTTTTGTTAAGGATGTGACGTCATCTCCAAGGGAGATACGTCACATCCTTAAAACCACATGGCTATATCACATGGTTATACTGCCAATGGGATTGAAGAAAAGTTTACATTAGTTCAAAAGGATGTGACATCACTTTAAGGGATGATGTCACATCCTTTTGAACTAATGTGACCGATCACATGGTACAGCAACTAATGGGATTGTCTTCAATCCCTTTGGCTTTAATATCATGTGATATAGCCATGGGGTTTTAAGGATGTGACGTACCTCCCTTGGAGATGACGTCACATCCTTAATAAAACAAAAAAAAGAGGCCGGAAGCGGACACATGATACAGTGTCCAATCGGATTGGAGCCGTACCATCTGACCATAAAATGTGATGTCACAGGCCCTATATAAGGCCTGTACGTCTCATTTTACCTCAAGAAGCCGACGAGAGAACATTCTGTTCTGGATTTACCATTGGGTTTTGGATTGACAGATGAAGATAGAAGATTAAAGAAAAGATAAAAATAATGACTCATGAAGAAAGAAGACAGTGATAGAAGATAAAAGAAAGAAGAATTTTGTTACCTGATGCGGGTCTTCAAGGTGGATGGCATTGGATTGCGGATGATGATGTCGCGGTACGAGAGATTGCAGATACAACGGGATACAGTAGGTGGAGACGTCTAAAGATAAATAAAATATTGCATGTATGTAAATGTCTTTTTTTCAGTTTTTTTCATTGTATTTATTTATTTGTATATTTGTGATTGCCAATTGACTGGTAATGAATTAATCTGGGTATAGATAAATACAGTCACAGCCAAGGCATATTTTGCCAAATGCTTGTTTTGAACTGATTGTCATTTTTTCTATTCATTTTTATTGTTTGAATTTAATTGTTCGGATTTTGGATGGCTTGATATTAGTACATTTTAGGATTGGTTAGCGTATAAAATTAATTATTTGTTTTGTTGGCTACTGGTTTAAATTTATTAATTGCTTTGTTGGCTAGTGTTTAACATTAATTAATTGTTTTGTTGGTAGTGCTTTTATTTATGTATTTAATTGGTTGGCTAGTGCTTTTATTTATGTATTTAATTGGTTGGCTAGTGCTTTTATTTCTTTAATTGGTTGGCTAGTGCTTTTATTTCTTTAATTGGGGTGTTTAGGGGCTTGTGTATATCTTTTATTATTGTGTATTTTTGGCCTTCATGCTTTATTTATTAGGGTGACCATTGACTGCTATGGTGGTGTATCATGCCCATATTATAAGGGTATGATGTACCACTATGCCAATCAATGGGTACAGGGTGGTTAGGCCTCCTGGGTGGGTAGCGGCGGATGGTGGGTTAACCCCTTAATTACTATAGTGGTTATTAACCGCTACGGTGATTAAGGGTTTAGGGGCCATTAGATTGTATTTTTTCATGTATTCTTTCTGGCATCGGAAGACATGGATCTGGAGTATGCTGATGAGGATGCCCTTCATGATGGCAGGGGTAAGTAGAAAGGTTTATTTACTTTATTTATGCTGGCTGGCTAATGGGCAATAATGGGCAAATGCACTAGTGTCCATATCTGGATAATAGATATTTTGCCCATTACTGTTCTGTATGTGTTGGGCGGGGGGGAGGGGGGTGTATTTATTTCTATGAATTGGATTGGTACCTGCAGGCCTGTGGGGACCACCCGAGGGCCCCCAGACAGCTGCGGGGACCACCTGAGGGCCCACAGACACCCATGGGGACCACCTTAGTACAGATAATAGAGAGGAATGCTGCACACCTCAAAAAAGAAAAATGATACAATTACCGGTGCTCCAATGTTAGAACGAAAGCCTGCAGTCAGTCCTGGGTACATAGAAGAAGGAACAGAGGGCACAACGGATTTTGCAAATTCAAACTCATTTATTGAGCCAGTGTTGGCTCAATAAATGAGTTTGAATTTGCAAAATCCGTTGTGCCCTCTGTTCCTCCTTCTATGACCACCTTAGTACCCCTGGACACCCGCGAGGACCACCCGAGGGCCCACAGACACCTGTGATGACCACCTGAGGACCCATGGACACCAGCATCGATCACTCGAGGGCCCACAGACACCCACAGGGACCACCTGAGAACCCCTGTGCCTTCTGGTATCAATCATGTGGGGGTAGAGGAGGTGGGTATTAGTGTTTATTGCGGGTAGCGGGGGTGGATGAAGAGGGTATTTTTTCCCTTGGTGAGTAGCGGGAGGGGTTAACCCCTTCAGTGCCTTAGCGGTTAGTCGCTAAGGTAATGAAGTTGACGGTAAATGCATTTTTATTGCATGGGATTCATGCTGGGGGGCTCCGATGCTCATACTAATGCATATCAGCTCCGGAGACCCGTGGCATCGATCCGATGTAGAAAAAAAAGCCTTTTGTTTTCTAAGTCCTGAATCGCCACCTCTCAGCAGGCTCTCACCAACCTCACACCACTTTTCTTGGCGTGAGGATTTTTGGAGAAACTCACCATTCTATAGCTGCGATAGGCCTTGATAACCTAATCGCGGATATTAGAATTGCACGAGTTTCAGAACCTGCCGATAAGTGGCCTATCGCCGTTCACCCGGCGATTTTTTTATGACAGCTGAAATTTTTGGCGATTCATGCCTTTATCGCCCACTTATCAAGGCTTACTGAATAGCAGTAGGCCTTTTGGCCGATAAGTGCTCGATAAGTGGCTTATCGACGCTTAAAGCATTGGCCCCTATAGCTTTAATTACATTTAAATAAAACGGAAATAACCGTGTTACTCCAGTTGCGATAGTGCAGAATAAATGAGTTCTTCAATATTAGGTAATACCTTTTTAATTTGGACCCCCCCCCCCCCCCCCCCATGCTGTTCCTTGTCACACTTCCATGGCTTCAAACCCTTTTTCACCCCACCTTATCTACAGTACATCTCTGGTGTGTTTATGTTTTGTTTTTTGCTTTCCCTTACATTGTTTTAGCCATAGATTCCTTTGCAAATCAGTATTACCGACCCGAGGAAGAGAGGAGAACTCTCGAACTTGTCCTATGATATAAATTGTTAGTCCAAGTAAAAAAGGTATCACCTAATACTGAAGAACTCATTACATTTAAATGTAGAAGCATTTAATATACTAATAGAACTTAAAATGCCCCTGGAAGCTACCTTTCATTAAAATCTACCAATTGTATATTCAAAAATGTAATTACTTTAGCAAGGGAAAATTGAAATTATACATTAATATCGCATTACTTTGTAGAGAATTATGACTTTAAGCTATAAATATGAAAAACAATACATGTAATGCTTTAAATAAATTACTTTCAATTAACAGCACAGGCCAGGTTAAACTTATAAAGCAGGAGGACAATATATTTCTTACTACATGTACATGTACCTGTACTGTACCTAATTAAATGTCAAATAGAATTGCCCCACTTAAATGTTGCGATTTTTATAACCCCAGCCGTTCAGAAGAAATGCATTCCTTGTTTCAGGAGCCGTCTGATGCTGTGAACGCCCTGGCTGTACGTTTTAATATTGCCGCTGTGAACCCTGACACAAGCCCTGTTTTAAACCCTTATTCATCTGGCTCAAGTGAATGGTTTGTAAGTAAAAAAAAAATCCTGGTCTCATGTTAGTTTATAAACTATCATCAGATTTGGATTTCTGATTTTTGGGTGAATTGCCTCATTACAAACATTAAACGAATTGTCAACCGAAATATTTGCATTTCTTGTGGTTTGTATTAGATTCCCTTTTCAAAGAATTGTGGTGATGACGATGTTTGCATCTCTGACCTTTCTCTCCAAATTCAGCAGAAACCAAGTGATATGTAAGTTCAGCTGCATTTTACAGATAACACACACACACACACACACACACACACACACACACACACACACAAACACACACACACACACACACACACACACACACACACCCACACACACACGTGTTAATGTGCATCCATGTTGTATCTTACTGCTATTATTATTCTTGTAGTCACATTAGACAACAAGAATAATAATAGCAGTAAGATACAACATGGATGCACACTTAATTACAAATTATTGAGCACCATTTAATGACCATACAATTAATGTTACCGTTGCATGAAAATTTTGAAATAAGAATATACAGTAATTTATCTATTAGACCTTTGCATCTTGCTTTCTCTCTGGTGGAGATATAACTATATATACACATATATATACAGTATATAGTCTGGCTTTAACATATACTGTATATATTTTTTATTTGAACACAACTTATGATTTTTGTGGATATAAGGATAGATGGAGAATGCACTGAGAGCAAATTTCATCTCTACAATAAGAAAACATATCTGATGTGAGTGCTCCACTTTGTTAGAATTACAGATTACTAGTAGGTCATACTAGAAAAAACGAACAAAATGACCAAATGTTGACCAGTGTAACGTGTAAGATTTTATTAAACCACTTTACTGTATCTACTGTATACCAATTGTTTTTCTAAAACATAATAAGCAAAGTGTTTGTTTTCACTTAACAGCAAACTACCATTCCTTGTCAGCAACAAAACCAGGTTATTATTTCAAGTAACAATCATGAATAATAAAGAAAATGCATACAACACTAGGATAAATGCTATTTTCTCTGAGAACTTGTTCTTTGCATCTTCCACTTCTCCAGTAAGTATTATTTTTATTTTTTTAACCATTGTCACCTCTGTAACTGTAAAGTTCTTCTCAGTTCGAGGTATGACTCAACAGTGATTTGCTTTTGACTTTCCCCTTAATCTTGGTATATGAACCAATAAAAACGTGCAAACTTGAGATTCACTTCATCAATGTTTGACTTAAACTTTTCAAAAAGTTCTACAATTCGTGAAAAAATGTTCTGTTAATGTTGCTTGAACTTGTCTGACTTCAACGAAATAGGTAAATCTCACAGGCAAATCTATAGTAAAATCTATAGTAAATTCAAACAACATCCATTTCGTATGGTTTGCGAACTTGGGAAAAAAGTTTGCACATCTATAGGAACCAACAGAAAAAGAAATACATAAAGTATAATGGAGATAGTATTGTATTAAAGTCAGAGTACTTCCTTTGCAAATGTACAGTAGCCACAAATGCTTAGAAATGTCTATACTGTATACACTAGGGGCCAGATGCTCTTAGCTCCGTTTCGCTACTTAACGTGGCGATAACTTCACGTTAATAGTAACGCTGCATCCTCAAAGGACAATAACATCATGTTAAGTCATGTTTTCTCCCATAAGTACATAACATTTAACGATGTTTGTAATAATGACATGCAAATGAGGCATCATCCTTGCATCCGCTATCCGTTATGGTTTGTTAGGGGACATCATGTTATATTATTTGTCATGATTAAACATTGTGTTACTCCCATCCAAACCCTAAAATAGGACTTTTGCAGTGTCTAGATCAGTGTTTCCCAACTATGGTTCTGCAGCATCCCTGGGTGTTCCGCGAGAGGATCAAAAGGGTGTCATGGGATTTCCGCGATCTCCCAGAGCAGGGAGAAACCAGAGTTGTTGCTAGGGGCTTGGAAGTGTCCTCCATCCTGATTGGCTGCATTGCCCAGCAGTAGCTAATCAGGAGCCTGGGGGTGTGGCTAAGCAGATAAGGAAACAGCAGGAGCAGAAAGGTGTGGGTGTGTGTATTTGTTCTGTCCTGTTGTGTATGCGTATTTTCTGTTCCATCTTTGTGTGTGTGTGTGTCTTCTGTGACTGCTTCTGCCCCCTCTTTCTCCTGTGACTCTCCAACCCCTCTATCGCCTGTGATTCTCCACCCCCTCAATCTCCTGTGACTCCCTGCTCCCCTCTGTCTCCTGTGACTGCTTCTGCCCCCTCTTTCTCCTATGATTCTCCACCCCCTCTATCTCCTGTGATTCTCTACCCCCTCTGTCTCCTGTGACTCTCCGCCCCCTCTATCTCCTGTGATTCTCTACCCCCTCTATTTCCTGTGACTCTGTCTTTGTTCTGTGTCTTATGTGACTGACTGTCCTGTTGTTGGGGTGCCTCAGGAACAGAGCACTGTGATTAGGGGTGCCCAGAGAGAAAATAGGTTGAAAACCACTCGTCTAGATGGTTGTAATCCCTCACCCAGTCTTCATTTAATTAACATACTGTAGCATTGTTTCCTGAAATTATTTCCCTCTCCTCTATCGTTCAACTTGATCTAAAGACCAGTGTCTCAATAGGAATAGGGCCAAGACAGACATAAAGTCATGTTTTATTTGAAGATAATGCAACGTTATTCTTCAATAACATGATGTTAAGTCTATGCTAATAAGATGTATTTTTTTATGTTGCTTTTGCATATAATTAGCTTTGTGAATACTATGTAAACTAAGAGAATATTTCATCCATTTCTGTAAGTAATGTCACATTAAAAACGCTGATTTTCATGGGCTTAGAGCATCTGGCCCTAAAAGAGCTGTTCAAACTAGAACAAAAATTAAAAGATTACGTTATTTTTATTTCTATTCTGTTGTCAGGAGGTGGCTATTTCGGATGTATTATGTGATTTAATGTATGACGCATAAAATATTAGAGTGCTAACCAGTTTAACTGTCATTTAGCCATACAAACATGTCATTTTCCTAATTGTTGCTATCTAACACATCAAGGTGGTTATTCATTTAGGTCTGTTACAGGTAAAATCACCCAATCTGGTGTTAACTCCCATTGACTTGAATGTGAGTTTGCCAAATCAGGTCTGTTAACTCGTAATGGACCCTAATGAATAACCCTCTCCCAAACATGAGGAGAGTACACAGAAGTTTGCTGTTTCATAAGAAGCTGTAGCTAGCTTGATTAACCTACCTTGATATGGTTGAAAAAGTTCATCTTTACAAGATGAAGTAGGACTTACATTTTTTGTTTTGTTTTTACAGAGTGATGGAACTGAAGTGTTGTGTCAGGATGGTAGTTCACAAGATTCTGTCAACTGTCAAGTTGGTTATCCTGTTTTAACAGAAAGACAAAAGGTAAGAAGCCATAGACTTTACATTAACCAGTAGAATGGCTTTGTGCCTCTCTGGGAATTGCACATGAGGTGGCACAAAAGCCCTTGTGCCCCCGGATTGTGTCTGGATTAGCCGCAAGCAAAAAGGGACTGGGCTAATACATTATTGCACCCACTCGCACATTCCAGTGGGTGCGCTAACGCCTACTAAATCTGTATTTAACAATAACAACTGAATCATTTGGAAGCTTTGCTAACCAATACACCACAATATTAAAGCATTCTTTAATAGCCATGGTTGAGCAGTTGTTTAAATACACTTAATTAGGACAATAAATCACTCTAAATGCTTTAGAAACACAATACTTATCGTAACTTTAATATCATCTCAATTATCTAGGACTGTAGTCTTCAAACCTCTCCTTAGGGAGCACCGGCCACTCCAGGTTTTAGGAATAAACAATACACTTGCACACAGATGAATGTAGCTAATTTGCATATGACATTAATGTTGTGTGGTTGCTACAAAATCTGGTCTGGCTCCTGGCACCAAGGAGAGGTTTACGAACCAGTGGTCTCGAATGCTTGTAGGGACTTACACATGGACCAATATCACTAACATTAGCCACCATGATACTGGGGTTGCTTAGGGCTGGTTTAGTGATTAGTCGAACTAGGCGGCGGCCCAGGGTGGCAGAATTTAGGGGGTGGCAGCCGTCTAGTTTGCCTAATGCAGTTTCCTAACTGGGTAGGAATCCCACGAGCAGGAAGAGAGCAGGTCAGGTGCTTGGGACCAAGCAGAGAAGAGAGCAGCATGGACGGGATAGAGGTGAGTGCTTTGTATGTGTTTGTATGTATTCTGTCCTGTCCTGTTGTGTGTGTCTGTGTGTGTGGGTGAGCTCTGAGAGGTTGTCAGTGGGTAAACGAGACAGTGTGTCAGTGGGGGTGAAGAGTTAGTGGGGGGGAGAGAGAGTCAGTAGGGAGAGAGAGTGACAATGTCAATGGGGCGGTGTATCAGTGTCAGTGGGGGGAGTGATTCAGTGTCAGTGGGGGGGAGAGATTCAGTGTCAGTGGGGGGGAGAGAGTGTCAGTGGGGGGGGGAGAGAGTGTCAGTGGGAGGGAGAGAGTGTCAGTGGGGGGAGAGAGTGTCAGTGGGGTGGGTAGAGAGTGTGTCAGTGAGGGGAGTGAGACAATCATTGGGGGTAGTGAGAGAGTGTCAGCAGGGGGAGAGTGTCAGCAGGGGGAGAGTGTCAGCAGGGGGAGTGAGAGTGTCAGTGGGGAGAGAGAGAGTGTCAGTGGGGAGAGAGAGCATGTCAGTGGGACGTAGAGAGTGTTTCAGTGGGGGGAAGAGAGTGTGTCAGTGGGTAGAGAGTGTGTGTCAGTGCGGGGAGAGTGTGTGTCAGTGGGGGGAGAGTGTGTGTCAGTGGGGGGAGAGAGTGTGTCAGTGATGGAAAAGAGACAGAGTTAGTGGGGGGAGAGATTCAGTGAGGGAGAGAGAGAGTCAGTGTCAGGGGGAGAGAGAGTGTAAGGGAGAGAGGGGGAATGTGTATGAATGTTAGAAAAATCTATTAGGTACTGTATAATATTTTAACTTCTCAGTTAGAAAAAAAAATCTGGAAGTTACGTGGTTGGGGGGAGGGGTTTGCAAGGCAGAAGGTTTGCCTAGCTCACCGAATATCCTTGCACCGACTCTGGGGTTGCCATATAATGGATTAAAGTGCGCAAGCACTAAAAACATTTTTCATGTATAGATAATGCTGTACTGCCCAGCATTTTTTTTAAATTATTTTATAAATGATTATTGTTAGAATTATAATACTTTTGGGTGGACGTTGTATTTCTGTAATGCCAACATGGCTGCATCTGTAGTATGTTCAAAAGTTACCAGCCTACCAGCTTTTGATTCCACTTTACGCTCCTCCCTCTCCTCTCTCAGTTCTGCTTCAGACCCTGACAAATTAGTTAGGAACTACAACTCTGCCTTATCCTCCTCTCTTGATCTACATGCCCCGCTTTCTCTCTGCCGTCCTCGCCCTTCCAACCTCAGACCCTGGCTAAATTCCCACACACGCATGCTGCGTTCCTCCACTCGCTCTTCTGAACGCCACTAGAGGAAATCTCATACACTCGCAGACTTCCTTCACTACCAATTTATGCTGCCCTCTTTCAACTCTGCCATCTCAGGCTAAACAAACCTACTTTTCATTACTAATCAACACACACAAGTCTAACCCATGCCGACTCTTTTCTGTCTTTGACTCTCTACTCAGACCACCCTCAGCTGCCTCCTCTTCTTCCTCCAACTCACCTCAGGACTTTACTGACTTTTTTAAGGAAAATGTGGAATCCATACATCAGAACATCCCATCTGTTGCCTCCTCCCATCCCACACCGCTTCCTAACTCTCCTCCTGCCTTTCTTTACTCTTTTTCTGCTATCTCGGAGGAGGATGTGTCACTGCTGATCTCCTCTTCTCCCTCTACCACCTGCCCTCTTGATCCAATTCCTTCCCATCTCCTAAAACCTCTTGCTCCTTCTATAATCCCTATGCTCACACAGATTTTTAACTCTTCCCTCTACTCTGGTACATTTCCATCCTCCTTCAAGCATGCAACGGTTATACCATTACTCAAAAACAGCAAGCTTGACCCTACCTGTCCTTCTAACTATCAACCTGTCTCCCTCCTGCCTTTTGCCTCCAAACTCCTTGAACATTTTGTTTTCTCTCACTTGCTCCACTTTCTCAACACCCATTCTCTCCTTGACCCTCTACAATCTGGCTTCCGCACTGCTCACTCTACTGAAACAGCCCTCACTAAAATAACCGACGACCTCCATGCTGCCAAAGACAGAGGTCATTACACTCTGCTCATATTACTCGACCTCTCTGCAGCATTTGACACCGTGGACCACCCTCTTCTCCTCCACATTCTCCATACTCTTGGTATTCATAACAAAGCTCTATCCTGGATCTCCTCTTACCTCTCTTATCGTACTTTCTGTGTCTCTTTTGCTAACACCTCCTCCTCCTTTGATCTCTCTGTGGGGGTACCCCAGTGCTCTGTCCTGGGACCCCTTCTCTTTTCTCTTTATACACACTCTCTCTAGGTGACCTAATCACATCTTTTGGGTTTAAATATCACCTCTATGCTGACGACACACAAATTTACCTTTCAACCCCTGACCTTACACCTGCTATACAGACCAAAGTTTCTGAATGTCTCTCTGGAATATCATCCTGGATGGCCATCCGCTGACTGAAACTTAACATGGCAAAAACAGAGCTCCTTATACTTCCTCCCAAACCTGGCCCTACTACCTCCTTCCACATTACTGTTGGAATTACGATCATTCACCCAGTAGCCCAAGCACGCTGCCTAGGGGTCACACTCGATTCCTCTCTCACATTCTCTCACATTCAAAACTTTTGTAAAACTTGTCGCTTTTTCCTCCGCAATATCACAAAGATACGCCCTTTCCTCTGTTATTCGACTGCTAAAACTCTGACTCAGGCCCTCATTCTCTCCGTCTCGATTACTGCAACCTCCTGCTGTCCGGCCTCCCTGCCTCTCACCTGTCTACCCTACAATCTATCCTAAACACTGCTTCCAGAATCACTCTACTCTTTCCTAAATCTGTCTCCGCGTCTCCCCTCCTGAAATCCCTCTCCTGGCTTCCGATCAAATCCCGCATCTCACACTCAATTCTCCCCCTCACTTTTAAAGCCTTACATTCTTCTGCCCCTCCTTACATCTCAGCCCTAATTTCTCGCTATGCACCATCCTGACTCTTGCGTTCTTCTCAAGGATGTCTTCTTTCTACCCCCTTTGTATCTAAAGCCCTCTCCCGCCTTAAACCTTTCTCGCTAACTGCCCCGCACCTCTGGAATGCCCTTCCCCTCAATACCCGACTAGCACCCTCTCTATCCACCTTTAAGACCCACCTTAAGACACATTTGCTTAAAGAAACATATGAATAGCACTGTGGATAATCCTGGACACATGATACATAAAGCTTGGCCCCCTACAGAAACACTTACTAGAATTCCCTCCTACTGTCTCTATACATTCCCCTACCTACCAATTAGATTGTAAGCTACTCAGAGCAGGGTCTCCTCTTCCTTAATGTTACTTTTATGTCTGAAGCACTTATTCCCATGGCCTGTTATTTATTTTATTTGTTAATTTTATGATTACAATATGTATTGCTACTGTGAAGCGCTATGTACATTTATGGCGCTATATAAATAAAGACATACAATACAATAGTTTACATTACAGCCCCAAAAAATCCGATTTATACTAGGTTACCAAAATTACATTGTAGTAGTGAATGCAGCGGCTAGGCACTTAGCTGTTCCGGTCCCCTACTTGCTGCCATCCCCTTCCTCCTTCTGAACCGCAGCATCGAACGGCATCGCGTTGCCATGGTAACGTGACGTCAGTTGACGCTGCAACGTCGCGTTGCCATGGAAATGAGTTGCCATGTGACATCAAGTTGGTGATGACTACGGCACCATTTGATGCTGAGGTTCAGAAGAAGGAGCAGGGCGGCAGGTAAGCCACAACAGCTACTGAAAGTCATTTCCCATAATGCCAAATAAGCCAGAAAGCACGGCAAAAGTATATGGGGGCGGACATTTTTGCCGTCCCCAAATTTTGCCGCCCTAGGCCCGGGCCTAATGGGATATCCGCCACTGAATGTATGGGTAAACTTCATGTAATAAAGTCATATTTAAAAAACAATATTTCTATGTTTAATTAAATATTCAAGACATCCTAGTTCTCTGACTAAATATTTTCCTAGAAACACCACTAAACATACAGTAGGGAAAAATGCTATTGCACATATGTTAACAATAAAATGTTAGTATACTGTATGACAACCAGGCCATGCCAAATTTGTAACAGTTGATGATTACAAATTACTCATATGTAATTTTTATGTACGTAAAACAGAACAAACACTTAGCAAATTAATGAATATGCATGGCCATTCTATGAACAAGCAAAAAACAGAAACAACAGTTGGGATCATTTCTCTAGCCCAGGACCCAATTTTAAGGACATGAAAGTCACAATTCTGCACAGGAACTTAGAAGAAAAAAAAGATAGAACATGGGAATATAAACTCATGCAAAACGTTTGATGCACTTGAAAAAGTTAACAAACACACAGATACCCAGCAAGCACTCTGAACCCCCCCCCCCAAAATGACCACAATATATATATATTTATGTAAGTGTCAAACGGAGTGCTATTGGGCGTGGTTAATTGTATGAAACTAGAAACAAAGAAGTCCAGAGCAACATTCAATGTGGCAAAAATACACAGTGAAATACCTATATATCTCTTGAAAAAGGGTAATTTAGTTAACCCTTTGGCCAAAGCGTATAAGCCTGCGAGCCACTTTCAAGGCTTGACCAGTTTGCAGGTCCTAACACTAACTGATTACAATCCTTATTTACCTCTATGATTAGAGGCAGGATGGTCCTGGCATTGGACCTGTCTTGTTTTATGGCTCCTCCATTTTGGCTTTATTTTTGTTAAATAAATCATGACACGGTGTAATATGTCATGTGTTATTTTTCATCTGAGGTTATATTTACCTAATTTTTAGACCTGCTAAGGAACAGATGATTGTTATTATGTCCTGATATGTAAAACCATTATTATATAGTATTATATCTTATTATCCCACATATAACATTGTGTGCACCTACATTACAGTATAGCATACAGTATATCCACCATTTGAAGGCATCATAACCATGTATTTGTCATTATAACTCTATGCTCAGGACATACGTGAAAACGAGAGGTAACTCTCAATGCAGGGTTACGCAAAGTTTTGGAGCTGCACCCCCCTGCCACTGCTCCTCCCATGCTCGCGCACCTCCCCCCCCCCCCTTGTCTTCCTAGAGCATCAAATGACACAGTGGGGTTATGTGACATCACGTGACCCCGCACCATTTGCCGCCGTGTTGCTATGGCAACATGACATCAAATGACGCTGCGGGTCATGTGGCGTTACATGACCCCGCGGCGTCATTTGACGTCATTTTGCCACAGCAACGCATCTTCAGAGCCAAGGTAGGATAGAGTACAGAGGCCTCGCACTGTCCTTGGCATTTAATTTAAATGGCTTGGGGAAGAGCACAGGGCCTCTGTATGCCCCGCGAACCCCAATAACATTTTTGCACACCCCTGTCTTAAAAATTACTTCCTTGTATAACATGTAATAAATAAATCATGATGTTCAAGGTATATCCCAATTCATAACTCTTCTAAACTTCTCTGATATGTATACAAGACTCAGACACCTAACACCTCCCCTTTTATACTTATTGGTTTCTGTGTTTGCATCTCATATGTCTGTGTGATACAATGCATCAGCTTCTGATACATCAGCTTCTGGATATGTAATTATTCCATGTATTGTTTTGCCTAGTATTACTGTAACTAAACATGTAAGATTTAGTGGTCCAGAAAGCTGCCTTCTCTCTTGTAACACCAGTCAGCCAATAAAAGTTATTATTTTTAAGCTATATTTGTCATTGCTGTTTTTTACAGCTTTTATCCTACAGGCTAACATGGGACCACATCCATATTCTAATCTTTCAGTTACATTTTATAGTCCCAATGTTAGAGAGATCTTGTACAAGCATTTTAGTATCCATATATAGGATTAAAATGTCTGGAATATTTACATTTTCCATTCACTGGGGAATATATTTATGCAAGAAAATGTTGTGTTGTGCGCTGTTTGGACCTATAACTAGGTCAAATGTAAAAATGCACTATGTTTCTATCTGCAGGTAACCTTTGACATTGGGTTCGATTTTAACATCAAATATCTTCTGAGCAAAGCGTTTATATATTTCCAGGCTTTAAGGTATACTTTTTTTGTTAATCTAAAAACAACATGTACTGTATGTATATTCGCATTAATTTGACTAAAGAAGCATCTTTGTTTTACAGTGAAAGTAATGAAGCGCATGAAGCAGACAATGTAGTCAACATATCTATACCAGTTCAGTATTACACAGAATTCGATTTCACAAGGTGCAGTATTTTATATATGTTCATTCCAAGTATTAAACATGATGTTGCCCCCACCATAAACTATTTTGACAATGAGCTCCATGTGACTTCCTTTAAAGCAGATTATCAACCTTGTTTAATTTCCTAACTGTTTTTATTTTCATATGTATTCAAAAAAAGGCCTGAAGCAGTAGTGTGTTCACGTGGCAACTCCTGCTTTTTGTTAATTTTCTTCACCCCGGCAGATAACACAGAGCTGTTTTATAACCAGACTATAAAGGATCTTGTGGGGAGCGCAGATTTTCACCATATAAAGGAAAGAAAATATATAATAGTGTAATATATCCAAACACCTGTGGCAATCTGTATGGGGATCGAGATTAGGAACTCACATTCTCCCAGTTAAAATACAGCATTGGAAGACAATCTGAAGACTCTGTGGCTTGCAGGGGGGTCTTGCTTAGTGTACTCTCCCTGGTGTCAGTGGAACAAACCCTCGGTGGAAACAGAGACAACTCTAGTGCAACATTGTATGTTCACTAATGGTATATTAAATAAAAGCAGTGGTAATTTGCACTTACATTAGCACCATGTGCATAGACACATAAAAATCAAAGCGCAGCAGCAGTATACACCATCTACCCCACTCCCGGGACCGCGTCGCGTCACTTCCGGTCCGGCCCGTCGAGTCACTTCCGGTTTCGCGATCGATCTCGAAATGGATCCACACGGGTTCTGGGGCATGGGGGGCACACTCTGGATTGCTGCTGGTTCACTCTACGCGTTTCGCTGGCGTGGCAGCTTCGTCAGGAGCCTGATATTTATTTATCACACCTTTATTGGAAGCGCCTCACAATTTTTGTTTTACACTTATAAGACATTTATTCTGATAAGATCCTTTATCTTATTCTTCTCAGATATGTTTCTTTTTTTTTTTAGCACTACTAATATAGCCACAATCTGCAAATACTTTCTCCGCAAAACCCACCCTGAACCTCATAGCCTAGCAATTTCTGCTTGGAAAAGGCAAAAACATCCAAATTCTTTATTGTCGCATATTTTACATACAGGCACAGTAGTACATACACGACAGTCAGGTCCAAAAGCTGACACTCTAGGACCCCAAAACACGGATCAGGGGCAACCAAGTGGGCTTGACCTTTATTAGTGAGCCTGGTTACCCTTTCACCGGCACAAGGGGCCATTGAAATTAGTAGGATTTTTTTTTCATGTATCTTTTTGCCTCAGAAATGCATCACTTGTGCCATGATACATAGACCCCACTTTCTCAAAGCAAGTCAGTCAAGTAGAATTGTTTTTAGCTTTACATGCATTTATGGCACTTTCAGTGTGACTGGGGTTTTGTTATAGTATATAATCAGAATATGGACCTCAATGAATAATGTAATGCTATAGATCAGTGGATTTCAACCTTTTTTTGGTTAAGGAACCCCAGAATTAGATTGTGAGATTCTGTTGAACCCCAACTCTCTCCCCCCACCCCCTCACCCTCCATCTCTCGTGTCTCTTCCTATTTCCCTCACACTCTTCCCTGTATGCTCCCTCTCCCCCTTACACACACACACACACACACACACACACACACACACACACACACACACACACACACACACACACACACACACACACACACACACACACACACACACACACACACACACACACTCTAACCCTCTCTTCTACACAGACACACACTCACCCCCTCTCTTCCATACAAACAAACACACACTCTCTTCTATACACACACACACACACTCTACCTCCTCTCTTCTATACACCCACACACACACTCTGCTCCTTCTCTTCTATACACAGGCACACACTCTCCCCCCTCTCTTCTTTATACACACACACACTCCCACTCTCTCTTCTACTGTATACACACACACACACACACAGTCTTTCTCTCTTTTATACACATGTAACACCCTTTCTTCCCTAAGGGAGATTTGTGTGTTTCTGGTGTTTTAGTGCTCACCTGTCAGCTCACAGCAGACCTGGGCATAGGCTTTTGGGGAGCTTGGGGTGCACGGTGCAGCGCCTCCACCCGTGCGGATATCAGCGTTGGCGGGATGTCTCCTCATGGGAACATGTACAGTAAATGACACAACCACACAGCAGTAATAAACAGTATTCTTTACCGTCAGGTCCAATCCTAATGTAGATACAGCAATACACATGCAGTAGCTAAATACCCAAACTGCGACAGCAATGACAACAATAATAATAACACCCCCCTTCACTGAGGCTCCCAACCGTACTCAATCCCTTAGGCACTCATGAACGGAAAGTGTCCTGCAATAGATCCCTTTCCAATGTATATGTGAGGGCAGCACTATAGTCTCCCGGTGTATGGATGGTGCACGTTGGTACCTTCCTGGTTACAGCAGTATAACAAGGGAATCCTGATAAGCACAACAGAAGCCGCATACGTGATCCCACATGGCAGGGCCTCCCAACAATTTCCTTTTTGCCTTACTTCCGGCAGCCGCAGAGTAGTATTTCCAGTCCTGGGGAATCCTCCTCTGCAGGTTGTCCGTTCTGCCAATCCATGACAAATAACTACGGGGTGAGTCCTGATATAGGGTCGTCCCTACCACACACAATCTAGGGTGGCTCAGGGCCTAGCTCAGACCTACGCGGGTCCCCCTTGTCCTTAGGAACACCAACATGGCCGCCATGCCTCTGCATGTAAGTCCGAAGAGCTGCATCAACTCCCCCTGGAGGAGCGGCGGACTACCCTGCTGCACATACACACACACACACACACACACACACATACACTCACACATGGCACAAGGCAAAAAATACCTGCAGTGAGAGCACGATCCTTCCTCTCCCTCCTGTCAGCCATAAGTTAAATATGACTTCCGGCATTGACGGGATCAGGGAGAGGAAAGTTCGTAGTGACCGGGCGGTGGCGGCTGCTGCGCGGGGGTGACGCCGGGTCACTGCTATGTGGGGTGCAGCTGTGCCACCGGGCCTGGGACACCCTGAGGGGTGCTCACGGAACCCTGGTTGAAAATCACTGCTAAAGATGATTAACAATCTTGTCATTACTTGTGTCTATTTCTAACTCATAGGTGTTCATTTGTATCAGCCGTTCAGATGAAAAAACACCTCAGGGCTACAGTACATTAACATCAATAAATCAAGAATAATCTTGATTATCACCAAGCCCAAATAATTGGCTTTACTGCTGCGTTATTTCAGTATTAACTTAATATATGCAAAAATGCTCTACACATGCACTTGTGAATCTACAGAGAATAAAATAGTCAATACCTGTACTATCTTTTTAAATTAATTGTATCACACATAGTTTTTCTTGGTTGAGACCCATGCAAAGAGGCACAGGCTAATTAATAATTTAAAGATGCTAATTAATAATTTAAAGGGATACTGGTTGAATGCTATAAGCCCAAATCAAGCAGCAATCCCCCTAGTTAACCTGCCCCCTGTTTTATATATGTAACGGATTTTCTGGCCTGGCCTTACCCACCCAATCTCACATTGGCCCCTGTGGTCTAACCAGTCCCCATTACATGGTCGTGTCTGGTGGTGCACCTGTTGGCAACAGGACTCCTGAGTCTCCCGCATGATGTTGTGTGGGGATTGCCAACCCAGACAGGCAGCTGAGGTAGTGTGCTTGAGTCCTACCTAGATCCAGTGCAGCGCCTTCACCTCATCAGGATCCCTGCGTCCGCATGGGGATGATTCTGATGAGGAACTCCTCTGTGGTGCCTTCTTCTGCAGAGTAATCCCAGACTCACACACGAGGGTATCTTTGATCAAGGTCATCTTTATTGACGGTTCAGGCAGACTGCCCCTCATAGCGGTCGTACTTAGCCGCTCATGTTCTTGCTGCAATCCTTGGGAAGGTTCCTCCTTTTCTAATGGAGTTGCTTCCACCTCTCCCCTAAGGAAGATTCACCAGCTTCTCTCTGTCTGCTCTGAGCTGCACACAGTCACAGCTCTTGCATCAGCCTCTGCAACATTGTTGCAGATCTCCACATGACTCTCCTGAACAGAGTCAAAACACCAACTGAACTCCTAACTTTAGGCAGTTCTGTGTCTTATATCACCTCAGGAACAGGCACATCTCTGATGTCACTAAGGGTGGACACCAAGCATGTTGTCACTTCCTTTGGGACATATGACACCTCACCAGGGTTTGAGGGCAAACCTCCATGATGACTACTGGCAATCCTGCATACTTACCAGGTTTACTGCCAGCATGAGAAAGAGATATGTACACCAATTTTACACATGGCCCAATTCTCCCCCTGGTGGAACCCAACGTCCCGGCTGGGATCTAAATTTGCGGAACCTTCCTTCAGGTAGCACTGCAAAACACAACAATACACATTACAGTACATATCTTCATCATAACATAATAACAGATACATCCTAACGTAGATGTATAACAACCAGGATTACTCCCGGATGGAGTATCCATTAGTGGTACTACCATACCCTCTTAAGGTGGCCTACGTACAGCATGGTCCACTGGGTTTAGAGCAGCAATGCTGTAACACTCTGGGTGACATACTGGACACCCACAAACAGCCCATAACTCTGGCCTGGATGCTAGTGGACTGAGAGGATCATGCCCATACACTTCCTTAAGGCATTTCCTGGAGATGTAAGCTATTCTTTCTGCTGTCTCAGTATACCAATTTTCATCTGATACTTCACGATCCCAATTTTCTATGGAACTATCAGTATCCCAATTCTCCTCGTCTGATCCTTCCTCATCATCAGAACTATATCCTCTATCCTCATCAGTGGAATCCATCTCAAACTCAATTTCTCCCTCCCTTGGATGGTGAAAATAAAGTAATAGCTTTTGGCGATCCCTGGCAACCCTTGCCGACACTGGAGGTACATAGGGGGTTCCCCGGGCAATAGGCACAATATGAGCAACATTACCCAAATCCCCAGAAGACACTCCTGTGGACCCTGTGGACCTAGACTTGGACCCAAAGTGCTTAGGCCTACATTTTATATTAGCATTGCAATCAGTATTACTCGTACAAGATGACTCTTTTCTCCTATGCATTTCCCACTCCGCTTCCTCATCGGATGTAAAGCAATCACCCCAGTCCAGGTTCTCCCCAGTCCGTTCATCAGCGCTGCCCTGTGACTCCCCAGACCACCCTTGGCTCGATCGGGACCCCGAGGGAGACGTGACAGGGGCAGGGGCTTTAACTATGGCCGGGGGTTGAGCATAGGGAAATACTGCCGGCATACGCGGGGCTACGACCCGCAACTATTCGCTACCTTGCCCGGTACCATCGGACTGTGTCCGCTCCCGCCTCCTCGGTCTGCCCTGGTACGAAGGGCTGCATGGCCCCTAGGTAGTGGATGCCACATTGGGGGCACCTAGCCGTTGTGCTGGCTTCTCCACCGGGCAACCTGCACTGCATGCACAGGCACCGCAATGTCTCTTTGTCCCCAGCCGTGACTACCAGGAAGCCTCCTGGCAATGAATAGGGATATACCCCAATGTCCATCTCGCTCTTTGTAGTGCTGGTTACGGGAGACACTTTGCACAGTGGTCTCTCCTGTTCACCAGCTCCTCTCACTTGAGGGACAGGAAGCTCACATCCAGCTCCTCCCTCAGACAACTCGGGTCTCGCTTGGCAGAGGTAGAGACCCCTCCCCCTGGTGAATATTTGGGGAGGGTCCCACAAGTTAATTGGATGCCCCGGCACAGGGGCTGAACTTTTCACAGTCCTGGGGGGCACGGCCTCCGATTTCGCGCCACTACCCCCTGAGCGTAACTCCTTATTTGGCGCCAATCCCGGCCAATTTCCTGCAGCCACCTTGCTTGCAAAATCCTTGTCCTCTTTTCCGCGGGCAGCACTGATTACAGGAACTACTTTCTGTAATGATACGGCCGGTTCACCAGCTCCTTGCTCCGCTGGAGTCATGCCCACAGGGCATAATTGGAAACCACTCCCCCTGGTTGAGATTAGGGGGAGGTCCCATAGATTTATCGGGTGAGCTGAGCTGGTCATAGTCCAAGAAGGCGCGGCCGCAGCTTTCACGCCATACCCCCCATCAGGGCGGGGTTTTCCTGGCCAACTCTCTGCAAGTCCCGCATTTGCAGAATTTTCTGCAACTGGCCCACGCGGTCTCCCAGGGAAGCTGGAGCCGCCATTTTGATTTGCATCGCCAATCTCTTTAGCAACTGAGGTAGCTTTTTGTGTGTTGTACGCTGACTGGCAAGCAAATTCACCATTCTCCCCACACATTACGACAATGTCCTCCTCGCTATTATCCGGAGTAATACTCCGCGGCCCTAGGCAGGACCAGAACGGCGTGGCCACAGCCTTAGCACCACTCCACAGCAGGCTCGTGAAAGTCATTTCCGTAGCATGCTCTTCACCCGCACACACGCCATGTGCGCTCTCTCCATTAGCCTCCGTCTGCCATCTTGGACCTTCCGCACCGCGCGGATCCTCCATTCTTGCGGTCGCCATTCTTTCACTGTACATAGGATTATTGTACATGGAGCTCCTCTCTGCGGGGCAGCTACCACACTGGTACAATAAAGATTGCCTTGATGCACCACCTTGTGTACCTAATGTAGGCTGGACTCGTGTTTGGACAAGAGATAGGGGAACGAACCCCTCGGGATACTGTGGCTACCAAAACCGTGGTGGTTCAATTTGTGCAAGTCCCTGGTAGCAAGAGGTGGACATCCTTTAATATGTAAAGACAATAAGCAACCCAGATTTAGCCGTGCAGACTAAGGCAGGGCGGGGGGCTTTATACCGGGGGAGATACCTGCGGGCACGTCCAGGGAAATGCCCGAAAATAAACCCCAACCAGTAGCAATGTGCCTCACCCACGCCCTGTGTCCCGGACTAAACCCAGCGGTACTCACGACTCCTTGTGTGAACTGCCAGAGTGCTGGTTAAGGGGTTGCTCAGCGGTCTGCTGTATGGTGGTGTCCTCGTGTGCTCCAGCAGGAAGTAGGAGAGATAGGTGAAAAAGCGAGTGACGCCGCGGTCACGACTCCTCTAAACAGCCAAACGCATGTAGAAAAAATAAAAAACTTTATTGAACAAACAAGTGAACAGCAGCCATAGTCAACCTCTGACGCGTTTCGTCCGGGTCTTTGAAAAAGTCCGTGACCCGGACGAAACGCGTCAGAGGTTGACTATGGCTGCTGTTCACTTGTTTGTTCAATAAAGGTTTTTATTTTTTCTACATGCGTTTGGCTGTTTAGAGGAGTCGTGACCGCGGCGTCACTCGCTTTTTCACCTGGACTCGTGTTTGCACTACCTCAGGCTAGGCTCACTCTCTCTGTGTCTGCTGTATCTCCTACCTCCCAGTCTGTGCTCCCTTCGGTAAGTGGTCTGGTATGGGCTAGAGTACTCTGACTCTTCCATGCAGTACTTGGGCGTCTACCTACTGTTGGCTAGCCAAACGCAGACCCTCTCCAGAATTCCTGACCACGTTAACAGGCTATCCCTTTAGGCATCCTACCAACTAGCACTGCCTCAAGGTGACTAGGACAGCTGTAGCCCGGCTCCAAACCCCCAACTCCTTTCAGGCCCCTAGGTCGTCCCTGCGAACTGACAAACTCCATCAGCCCCCTGACTACCCCTAGGTCCGTCCCAATGCAGCACAAAGTGGCAGCAGACACTCTCCCTGTTTCCTAGGGTGCCTAGCAAAAGGCTGTCCTGTTGACAGGTATCTCAGCAGCGCCTCCAAATGTAACGGATTTTCTGGCCTGGCCTGACCCACCCAATCTCACATTGGCCCCTGTGGTCTAACCAGTCCCCATTACATGGTCGTGTCTGGTGGTGCACCTGTTGGCAAAGGACTCCTGAGTCTCCCGCATGATGTTGTGTGGGGATTGCCAACCCAGACAGGCAGCTGAGGTAGTGTGCTTGAGTCCTACCTAGATCCAGTGCAGCGCCTCCACCTCATCAGGATCCCTGCGTCCGCATGGGGATGATTCTAATGAGGAACTCCTCTGTGGTGCCTTCTTCTGCAGAGTAATCCCAGACTCACACACGAGGGTATCTTTGATCAAGGTCATCTTTATTGACGGTTCAGGCAGACTGCCCCTCATAGCGGTCGTACTTAGCCGCTCATGTTCTTGCTGCAATCCTTGGGAAGGTTCCTCCTTTTCTAATGGAGCTGCTTCCACCTCTCCCCTAAGGAAGATTTACCAGCTTCTGTCTGTCTGCTCTGAGCTGCACACAGTCACAGCTCTTGCATCAGCCTCTGCAACATTGTTGCAGACCTCCCATGACTCTCCTGAACAGAGTCAAAACACCAACTGAACTCCTAACTTTAGGCAGTTCTGTGTCTTATATCACCTCAGGAATAGGCACATCTCTGATGTCACTAAGGGTGGACACCAAGCATGTTGTCACTTCCTTTGGGACATATGACACCTCACCAGGGTTTGAGGGCAAACCTCCATGATGACTACTGGCAATCCTGCATACTTACCAGGTTTACTGCCAGCATGAGAAAGAGATATGTACACCAATTTTACACATGGCTACATATATGTAACACCTCTGACCCCCATCCGGCATGAGGGGTATGGTGTACATGTAATAAGTGTGAGGGCTAGATACAGTCTCTGTGTTTGACAGGCCTTATACCTGTTCAACAGTGTTTAGTAGCTCAGGGGTTACCTGTTCATCTCAGGGAATATGTTGAGTTTGTGTCAGCTTCTGTAAGGGAGTTGGTGAACAGAGGAGGGCGCCAGAAACTTTGTAACTTATGTTTATTAGAATACAGCAGCATAGTCCCCAAAACTGGACTGGGTTTCAGCATACACAGTACAGCATCCACATTCTCTTGCACCTCTCTAGGGCCCTTGAACTGAAATTCTGTCCCTACCTAGAAACAAAAGATGTTGTCTGCTGCTTTACAAGCCTTGATAACCTGGAGACCTCCCTGATGGTATAGGGGTATAGGGGTCAGGTCTTCCCTGGTGTAATGGGATCCTACCTTAGGCCAGGTCCTCCGGGGGGGCCTGAGAACAAAGAACAAAATGGAGGAACCCAAGTTTATATATTCAGGGCATGGCCAATACTCAGACCCAGTATGTGGGCAGATTAACTGTTGTCACTTGGTCACACTACTAGACATGTGACCCTCTAGCAACTTCTAGAGAAGCACAAGGCCCAACATGTGCCTAGGAAGTGCAACATTAAAGAAACATAATTATATCTAACTGACATGCAGGGCAAAAGGATTTCGTAGCAGTGTGCTACATATATAGTGGCATACAGGATAGGATTGGAAGCAGGGGTCTTTCAGAACTAAACCACACTATTTTCTGCTCCGGGGACCCCATAATTCTCGAGATACCGGTGAAGTTACCAGTATTAATTCTGGGTTTATAAAGAGGATTTAAATAGCTGTCCAGTAGGAAGCTCCAAACAATGATGTTGCGGCTTCCTATTGGTCTGAGATTTGGCAGCTCTGTTGTTTCCACAGGTATACCCCACACACAATGTCTGAGACACAGACAGAAATGTCCATGTGTTGAAAATATGAAGGCGCAAATAAGTTTATAAAGTCAAATCCAGTGCAGTGCTACATAAGTGAAAAAAAGCACTCTGGGTGGGCTGGGTCGTCTTAGTTGATTAAACCAAAACACGCAGTCCTTAGTGTTGACTGCACACTGTAGACCTCCTCAAATGAAAACAGATAAAGAGTACATAGCATAATAAAGTTTAATATGCATTAACAGAGCAGGGAATGTACAAAGTGCACCCACATTTTCCCAGTCTGTCTTGCTATTCTTTGATCTTGATGTTCTGCAGAGATAAAATACAAAAACAAAAATTCATCGAGCAGTATCCTCTGAGTAATGGAAACTCCTCTCCCCAACCACTAGCTACTTACAGCAAAGCTGCAGGGAATGGATGTTGATTGGTATCTTTATCTTTAGTTTCAGGTCACTGCAGTACACACTGCATCACGTTTTGTCCTCAGATATCTATTCTGGCACTCAGATTAAAAGTGCCCAGAGGATATAGACAAACATGGTGCAAATACCGCTAATATAAAAATGTATTAAAATAACATGACAAAACACCACAAGGTGTCACACTCACATTTGCAATGTGATGGTTGAACCATCTACAATGTGCCGTCCGCTGCCTGTAAGTTCCAAGCTGCATACACTAGTAGCTGGGGTTGGATCCCTTCCTCCCTCCTTCTCACGGCCACGACTCCAATTAGATCCTCCCCCCGATGGCAAGACTACTAGGCTGCTGCTCTCTTCCTACGTGCACAGAGTGACATCACCAATAAGTTCCACCCCACGCGTTTCGTAACTATCGCGTTACTTCGTCAGGGGTGTGTCTCATTTCTATAATGATATAGATGTTTTATGTTTACATGCATATTCTAAACATTTGCCTAGATTTTGGGGTAGAATATTAATTCAGAAAAATTGTTAAAAAATATTTTTAAAAAAGTCGTCCCTGAACTTGATTTAATTAAAGCTTGCCAAAAAGGATTTTGTCAGAGACATCAAACAAGATCTAAAATTATGTTATTTCTGTTTACTAGGGTCACCAACATAAACTTCTACGAAGTGTTTTCTGGTTCTCATGTTCCATTGGTGATAAATAACTTTGATGAGATTGGTCCTGAATTCAACTTTACCTTAAAGGTCAGTAAACGTATTTACTGTTGTTTGGTCTGTGAGATACAATGTCCACGAACAATTTTTCTGCCTGTAGTTCAACATCCACACTTTGTTTCAAATCTCATTTACACTTGTATTTGACATGTACTGGAGTTTCCTGACAGTCTTACAGCAAACAGTAAAAGTGCAATCACCCGGCGCTCTTGTGAAAGTGCTATATTAATACATTTGCGTGTATATATAATGAAATAGTGAAAAATAATATAGTAATATTACAATCAAGTGTTAAATGCAAAAAGTGAAAGAAAGATACTAATAACTGATGCCTCTTCGGCTTCAACCCACGTTGAACCCTCCTGTTGGATTCTTAGAAGAACCGGTTTGTTGAAAAGATGCAGGGAGCTCAGGAACCGTGAAATATATAAAAAAAACAAAAAGAAATAATAGTGCAACACTGTTTTGCAGTGGTAGCTAAATGAGTGAATATAACACCTATAAGGTGTACACTCACACTTCTGGCAAACGTGTAAACAATAGATACTGCACATTGCGTTAGTTGCTGGTGCATAACTAAAGAAAAAACTATTCCAATACTTTAACGACCAGAACTGAGTTATAGTATATATTGTGTGAAGTATTATTTTTACCTCACTGATGACCTCAACATTTTAAACGTTACAGTTCTGTTCCCTCAATAAATTTACCAACCACTAATGTCCTTCCTATTGACATGTCTTTGTTTAACTCTTTGATTGCCGGAGGGTCCGAGACCCCAGAGTGCCATGGCCCTTCCGGCACAGCGCGGTCATGTGACCGTGGTGGCCCCTAATCAGGATATGGAAGAGGTGGAGTCCTCCTCTTCCATTTCCATATACTTCAGATTGCATCCTGCGATGCGAGCGGGAGAAAAAGCACTCTTTGGGCATGACAAGGGCAACTAGGGACCCTGAAGTGCTAGACCCCATGATATTCTGACTACGTCTTGGGGCACCCAATGCATTAAAAATAAAGTTGCGGTTCTGCCAAGTGGTCTCTGGACCTTCAGCTTCACAAAATACCTACAGAGGTACTACCGGCTGGGTGAAAAATATGGTGGTTTAAATGTCACACGGCACAGGCTAGGTCTATATATTAATTAAATATATTGCATGCATCTGTGATAGGGAATCCTGCTGCATTGACCGGCATCGCACATGGCAAAGCAGAACAAAACTTGGTCACACTGTTTGCTTTGCTTTCTCCAAATGAAATGTGTCTTTGCCATTTATTCAATCTAACAAATGAAGGAAGGGTACTGTAGGATTTTCAATTCAAATTTTCAAATGCTCTTGAAAAGGCTGCTATGCCAGCCGATATGTTGGTCATGCTTGGCTAAATAAATAATCTTTGATTAAAGTGCCCTTGCTTACTTTTTTGAATTCTATATGTTCTGGTCAGCTGCAGAATTGCCCATGGGTTTGGTACACAACCGGTATTTCTACATTTAACCCATGTTGATTGTTTCTTTGAGTGCTACAATGCCTTTTTTTTTACTTGCATTTGCCATTTATTCATACATATAAAAATGTTATTGCGTATGGTGAGAATTGCCAAAAAGTTTAATGAGAAGGAAAAATGTGAGAAGGTGGAACATTTAGGAGAAAGAGAGGAGTTATCAAAATCTGTCTATCTTGCCTATGTTTGCATATCTATTCCACACATGAGACCTCATGAAAATCCCTGAGCAGTGAATTACCTCTTTAATAAATCGTAAAAGCAATTAGATCATTCCACCCTTCAAACAGTAGTTTTACTAGTGTATCAGGGACCCTCCTTCTTACCTCCTGTGGGGAGAGAACAGCTCTGTAGTAAGGGAGAAGCAGCAGTATTGCGTCAGCCATGTTATGGTTGGCATGGCCCTTCAGACTGTGCAATGCGTATGCGCGATGGCCATCTTGGGGTTGGTGCGGCCAGAAGGAAGAGGCAGGGACTGACAGGTTTTCCTCCTGGTACAGGGGTGACCTTATCAGAGTATTCAGAGCCAGGGAAGAGTAAGGTTGTGTCCAGGGAGCCTGCCAAGCTCCCGGACTAGGCCTAAGCCTGCCCCAGGCCCCAGATAGCTTCCCCTCACAGCAGAGAAGTGTGCAGGGCTAGAACTATGAATTGGTAGCTCCCGTTAGTGAGGGAGCACAGCAAAGCAGATAAAGGTGCAGAGAGAGGCTTCCCCCAGCAGCCTGAGTACCAGCCATCATCCGCACATTAAGGTGTGAGGGGCTTCTTGTTGGAGACCCCGCAGCCTGGGACCCTGCTGCTATCCTTGCTTTGCCTAGGAAGTGTGGCCTGGCTGGACCTTAAGCCAGGAAGGTATTGTGCACCAACGCAAGGGAGAGGTTAGCGCCACACACACACACACACACACACACACACACACACACACACGAGCACCCTAGGTACTATTGGAGATAGCTACCCCAGGACTATATTACTGCAAATATTGTTATCCTTGTTGTATTTGTGTATTGTGTTGTAAGTGTTATTGGAGGCCTTCTGTGGGACCACAGTAAAGAATTTATATTATACCTGGTTGTATGTGTTATTGGGGTACCCTAAGGTATACGCGTTCCCATGAGGAGTCATTCTATTAACCAGGATCCTCATAAGTGGAGGCGCTGCACGATAGAGATATAGAGGACACACAGTAACCCCAGGCTCCCTATAAGCGGAGGCCTAGGCCTTTTGTACGCCTAACAGGTAGCACCATTACCGTAATTACAGCTGTTTCCCATAGGGATAGGGGAAAGTGTGTTACACTTAGATTGTCAAAAAAAGTTTATTCATTTTATAAACTGCCGCTGGTTGCCTTTTTTCCCCTTGATCACATACTTCATTTTCACAAAGATGTAACATGGCTGTATGCTATCATTTTAATGCAACTTCGGTACAAATACTAAGTAGGACCGGGGCTTTAAACTACAAAGATAAAAGTAATTTGTCATGGATAAAGTATTTGACATTTTCTTTCTCATTACTCATTTGCAAATATTTTGTACTTCCAGATTCGTACCAAGACCATCCCAGTTAACATGGCATTTATGACCATCAATGTTCCACTAACCAGTAAAGGAAACAACCCACTAATGTACATCACTTCAGTTCACACTGACCAGGTAAAACAAGTATATTTGTATTTTGAGGGAAATATTCATAAAATTGTATGCATAGCGTTTCCTGCAAACCATTGTTTTTTGTTAAATGTGCAAAATAATGAAAGTGCAATTTGAACTCTTCAGCATACTGTACCTCACAACAGTCCCAGGTCTCCCTGGACTGGTGGGAGGAGTCTCTTCCCTGGATAGCAGCAGAGAGGGAGAGGAGTCAGCTGATGAGTCAGGCTATTGATTCTGCTCCTACCACTGATCAATCAGTGCAGCTCTTCTCCTGAAGGGGAGGCGCAACGGTTACTCCAGAGGAGAGGCCGGGTTGCGTTAACCTTTATGACGTAACTGGTATTTCATGGGACCTGGCACATTAGAGGTCCCATTGACATACCAAGTTTTTTAGGGGATGATACAACAGAGCTGCAATTCCGATCAACATGAAAATGTAGTTGGGTATGTATTCATGTATAATTTTATTCACAGATGGAGCAAGCTTTATTTTACCTGCTGATAACTCAGAGTATTGAGATATAATGAAGCATATCACAGACTTTCCATCGGATTCAATGACAGTGTTAACATAGAATATCACAAGAAATCTCACCATAACAAGCCAGCAGGAGCAATAACCCTTGCTACATTTGTTTATAGTGCCAGCAGTGCTTTATAAAATTAAAATACAGGGAAAATAAAGTATAAACAATGGAGATAAGAACAGCAAGTACATGATAACATTGGAGGGACAAGTTCTCATGTGTTTTTGTGTGTTTGATAATGTGAGTGTGTGTGTGTGTGTGTAGTTGTATGCTGAAGAGAGTGTATATGTATGAGTTTCTGCATTTGTGTGCTAAGGTGAGTGTGTGCGTATGAGTGTATATTTGTGTGCTGTAGTTTAATGTATATGTGTATAGGGCACCACAGTATGTTTGTGTGATGGTGATTTGATTTCCTTGCACTACTGCCATCATAGTGATTGCCGGTAATGTGAGCGAAAGTGCCATTGTGTTTTTGTGATTTTGTCCGAGTGTCCCTCTGTAGCCTTTGGAAATGTTGGGAGTTACTGTATGGTTCAGTGATCAAAACACCTCCAACACAAGTATTACTGTATTATCATTATTTATACTATGCCAACAAAAGGAAAAATAACTGTGAGAACCATCCACCTTTTCCTGTTGCAGGATCCAGAGGAGTTATTCATTAAACTGTGTTTGTGCAGATCTGGGCACTATCACAACAAAATGTAATTGGAATTCAATTAAGTGGGTTATTCATAAAGCTGTGAGAGTGCTGATCACCGCTTTTATGAAGAACTCCCTAATCTCCTATAACACTTCTTTCCACTTACCTTTCTCTAAAAATATTTTCAAGTAGCCTTGCTGTCCTACTGTACTGTGGAAGACATCTGCAGTGGCAGTCAAAGTGCAAACACCTCACAGAAATAGTATCTACTTCTACTGGCACAATGCATAATGGAGAGCAGGCTTGGCCAGCACACTCATGCAGTACAATTTATTTCAAGCCCCTTCAACATATAAGGGATTCATAATAGTAATTGTTGTTGTTGTGTGTTCTTGTATAGCTCTGCTACTTTTACTTATTGCTTTACAGAGACACATTATAGACACAGTCCCTGCCCCGTAGAGCTTACAATCTATGTTTTTTGTGCCTCAGGCACAGGGAGATAAAGTGTCTTGCCCAAGGTCACAAGGAGCCGACAATGGGAATTCAACCAAGTTTCCCTGCTTCAAACTCACTGCCAGAGTCGGTGTCTTTGCTCTCTCGATCTAGATCTTTGTTGAGAGGCAAGCAATGATATATATATATATATGGTATTTTTTTATTGTATTCCTTTATTAGGACAAGGGAGTCACGTGTGAAGCCAAAATAAATCCACTTATGATAGGAAAAAAACCATATTCAGTATTATTCAAAGAAGAGAACTTTAAGAATGTACAAAAATTGGTAAGATCATTTTATTATTTTCTGTCACCAAACAAGGGGAGTTATGTTTTAGTTAGCCAGTGGGGTAATTAAACAGGTTATTACAGTTGATGATATATTTGTTCCTAAAACAACATTTTCAGTTCTAATACACTGTATACTGTAGATTGTTGAAAGTAATAGTAGGGATACAAAATAAACACAAACACGAACTGTACAAAATGATGGTATTCTTGCTGTTAAATTAAGGATTTATTATATTAAGAAGAAATACTTGTTTGTTACAGTAATATGTTTGTTACAGTATTATGTACATTTAGTTAATAAATGACAAATTAGAACTTGCAAAAGGAGTATGTTATTTTTGCAGTAGAATCAAACCGATGTTCAAATTTAAGCAGCTAAAATATTGGTTTGAGCCTAGATATCTTTGACTCAAAACATCTTTTTTTATCATTAGCATGGCTAAAATATTATTCAATATATTCGTTTATATATGCTATTTTCAAACAATAGTATAATTTTTTTCCCTACCTTTTAAAGAATTGTGATACTGCAATATGTGGCACAGTTAAATGTTGGTTCAAAGATCTGCAGCTGAAAGAAGAGTACTTTGTTAATGTGTCTACCAGAATCTGGAACGGGACTTTCGCAGCTGTAAGTATGGCACTAAACTCCTGATCACTTTACCCTTAGAACAGAGAGTAATATGTCCTTCAGATGTAGGAGATTGTCAGCATACTTTTACTTACTTATGATTTATGTCATTATAACTTTATTACAGCTGTAGTTGACGTGTGCCAGCGAGGGCAATAGCGTGTGTGCCCTGCCCATTGTCCCGCACGGCTAGTGCTTTGAGAATGACGGTTGCTCACTCAGACGAGTTGTGTATGTTCCACTGTAATGCACCAGAGGGAGCAATAATGGCTGCTACATCTCTATAGGCTAAAAAAATGTTTGGTGCTGATGTTCATAACAATTTCACCTACAGTTTTAGTCATATTTCAGTTACAGAACAATTCTCTTTGCATTTCATTTTAATGATCTATTGGCTGGTAAATATATCGTTTTTTTTATTACCTAGTAATAATATGTATACTATAGTATATTCACCAACAATAGGCGTAACAGCATGTTTTTTTATATTAAAATAATTAAAATGAGAAATTAGTCATGACCAACTATGGCTCAGTGATTCATACTTATTGATCATTAAGTACATTATTTAGTATATTGTCTGTTTCATTCTCGAGTTTTTGCTTTGTGTGTCTCCAAGTATAATAGTAATAATTGCAAGACTATTCTTAAACAATTGGATACTGTCTGAAAGAGATTTCATCTGGTACTGTACATGAATGCCCAAAAGGGTAGGTAGTTGAGGTCGTTTTGGGCGTCCTTTATATTACCACTGCTGTTGCTGATATTCAGCATTAGGAGAGGTGCCTTAAGGCAGGGGTGTGCAAAGTTTCTGCGCTGCGCCCCAATGCCTGGCAGCCCCAGCGCTCACGCTCGCTCTCCTCCACTCCCCAACGACTCTGCGTCAAATGACGCTGCGGGCCATGTAACGTCACGTGACTCCCGCAGTATCATTTGATCAGCATCGTCATGGCGATGCATCACATCACATGACCTCGCGTCTGACGCGTCGCCGAAGAGCCGGTAAAAGAAGTTGCAGAGGCCTCATGCCTCCCCCTGCATGTAATTTAAATGCCTTGGGGAAGACTCTGTAACCGCCGCGCCACCCCATGAAAATCTTTCATCCCCCCTTTTTGCACACCCCTGTCTTAAGGCATTGAACAAGCAGAATTTTATTCTGAGACAAGAAAACGAAAAATATTTGCTTGGGGCTCTACCATTTCATTGTGCTGTCCCTTCTGTGGCCAAATTGAACTAATGGCAGAAACGTGTATAAGGGGGGTAAATCTGGGTAATTTATGCCTTTAAAAGAATGAGAAAGTTCTAAGTACATTGTGAAGCTGAAACATGGGGGGTTTGATTTCCTGTTGCCAATACTTTAGTCGTTGTGCTGAACTAGAGCATGCACAGCTAAAGCCTTCCCCCCCCCCCCCCCCCCCGCCCCCCCCAGCCCCCCCAGCCCCCCCAGCCCCCCCAGCACTCTCATCAGTATTTGCCCTTTGACATGGTGGAATAAGGGTAGAAGAAACACTTGATTTAAAACCACTCCTGCATTCAGTATGTCTCCACTGAAAATGAAAACTTGTGTAGTTTCCAAAGAAACCAAATCTTTCCTTTTTTTTATTTTTTTAAAGCCATAGGGGATTGTACCTTTAAGCACAATTTAAGTCTAGAAATCGGAAATGCTGTATATTAATAACTAAAAAGACCACTTATGAACACATTCACATCTCAGACAAGTCTGAAACCCTGTCTTTCCCTATTATCTCTTAGCATACACTGTTTCAGGGATTCTGGGTAATGGCATGAAAATGAGCACTGACAGTGAGTCACCCTTTACTTCTTGTTCATTTTAACATGGACCCCAATGAGCTTATTATACCTGTTGTATTGCACAGCTGTAAATTACTACTAACTTTACTGCAGGAAGTGAAAGCGCAGAGTAGAAAACACTTTCCAAGCAAATTCAGTAAGGTTTGTGATCGGTAAACTCCAGCATACATACAGTGGCGGTCGCCATCAACCTCGTGCGGTCGTTTCAACGCGATTTTTAAAACCGTGGGCAGATGCGGCATGTTCCGTCCGTTTTAGGCGCCGCGGGCGTTTTCCTTGTTTAGCGCTATTAGCCCTGTCTAGCCATGAATGCGGCTGAACATGGCAAAGTGCGTGACATACGGAAAACATCCCCGAAAAAATTTGGGGATGTAGGAGAATAAAAGGGGCCGCAACAGTATGAGCTAGTGCAGTGGCTAGAACAAAGGACTTTGGACTCATTCAGTGCTGTGGGATTTGCAATGCAATGATTTGCTGAACTTTTTTTTCCATTTTCTTTTAGTCAACGTTCCAGGCATTAGAGTTGACAGCAAGTGCAACACTTGAAACAGTTAACCCTGAAATATTTGTGATCAAAAACAACAACGTAATGGTGAGTATTATTCATATAAAATAAAGTTCTTACTGCAATTACTCATAGAATGAGCTTAAGATTTTTAGAACCAAAACCCCCAAAATTGTTTAGAACCAGTTACCAGGACATCAGTCTGCTCTATTGCAGTATAATGAATACCGCCTTACACCTTCAGAGAAAATGGGGCAATGGGATAAAAGTGGAGAACAAGGGACAAAGGGATGCAAAGGTAGAGGCAGCGGGGTGCAGATATAGAGAGGTAGAAAGACAAAGATCAAATTTGGTGATAATACAGAGTTATTTCCAGCTATTTTAAATAGTTTCCTAGGTTAAAAAAAATATGTTACCTACTGTAGGTAGTAAGAGTTTTTTTGGTGCACAGTGTGCATATTTTCCAGCTCTGTCCATGTTGCATTACTGTCTCCATCTCAGGAATTTGCAGGCATATCAAGATATTTAAATATAGGAAAACCCTGAAAGTTGTTATTCTTATTTAGCCTGTAGACACATTACTGAAAGGGTGAGTTTCAATTGTTTAGACTGTACTTAGCAGCAACACATTATGTATTACTAAATGGCTACATTTACAAGGTTGTATTCATTTTTATGTATTCGTTTGTATAACATTGCAGAGTAAATGAGTACTTCAGTAGTATTAGGTGATGCCTTTTTATTTGGACTATCAATAGATATTAGAAGACAAGCTTTCGAGAGTTCTCCTCTCTTCCTCAGGTCAGGAATACTGATTTACAGAGATTCCATGAGTTTAACATACTGTAGATGTAAAAATAGAAAAACAAGATAGCCATCTAAGGCAGATGATGAAGAGAAGGAATAAACAGACAGGGCAATAAATGGATGAAGGGGACAGTGGGACACAGGTACATACTGTACATCCATCAGCAGTGTGCAAGGGGGTAGGGATGGGGGGGGGGGAAGAGGGCGTTAATTACAAAATTCACAGAGAGGCAGGGAGAAACATTACAAACAATGATGGTACTGTAGTTGGTTAAAAAAAAACATATCAGCATTAAGTCCTCCTGTTTTAGTGTTAAAGTGTATTGGCATTTTGAGTTAAAATGTTTTCTATTATTGAATGCTTTTAAACATTCCATTGAGGATGTTTATGTTTAAATCATTTATGGCAGGGGTGCACAAACTGGGGGGCGCACAGTCCTTTTGGGGGGGGCACAATCTAGTTTCTAGTCTTGACGTAACGGTGGGGCGAGAAGGTGCTTGGCGTATACCGATTGTGAGGGAGTTTCACAGGTAAAGGGCAGTGAGGGAATTTTTTTTTAAAGCAAGAGAGAGCAGTAGAGGTGAAAGGGAGACCGTTATGAGCAAAGTGCAGGAGATGAGCAGGGGCATATCGAGAAATCAAAGCTGATACTGTATGTAGGAAGGAGCAGATGAGTGGAGAGCATTGAAGGTAAAGAGGAGAACTTTGTAGGTCATGACATTTGATGGGAAGCCAGGAGAGAGATTTAAGGAGGAGGATATTAGCAGAGACGGTTGTGGGAGAAAGTGAAAATATTTTAGCAGCAGAATTTTGGATAGATGGCAAAGGAAAATGTTTTGAGGCAGTGAGGCCTGTCAGCAATATGTTACAATAATCCAGTTGGGAGAGGATAATGGCATGCATTTTAGCAGTAGATCGATAGGGGAAAGGGCAGTAAATGTTATGGAGGAAGAAGCAGCCCATTTTAGCTATGGTGTGAATGTGAATAGAAAAGGAAAAGGAGGAATTCAATGTCACGTTTAGGCCGCGTCCATAGTAGAACGCGCTAGCTTCTACGCTTCCTCCTCCTGGTGTCGCGCTTCAACTACAAACGTGTTTGTATTGCGAAGTACCGCTCTCCCTGTAGCGCATGCGCGTGCGCACTATGTTCATATGTATTGGCGTTTAGTGTTTGTTTCGGCCCCGTATCCTGCACAATGGACAAAGCCTTAGGCAACGTGCTTTGGCGACCGGATAGATGGTAGTAAATGTACGAAGCATACAAGGTTATATTCATTTTAATTTACCTCATTTGCATATGATTGAAGAATGACTGCAGCAAATGTATATAAATAGCATAATTAGCACAATATCAATTAAGTGAAACCGGCAGAATAATTAACTTACTCATTACATGGCATTCAGTATATTTTTGCATTCATCAGAAAGAAATATTCAGACTAACACACTAATTGCACTGGGAAAATGTATTTCACTGGCATACTTTTGGGGTGTAGTCATGCATCTTGTATGTGGATTGTGCAACCTCATGAGGAAATATATCAAGTTCTCATGATATACACTGTACATCTTAACAAAAACAGAAAGGCCAGCGCAACATACAAAAGGACACAACATAGTACAATACTTCAGTGCTTATTTGCTCATGAGTAAAGGTCATTAAGTTAAACCCTTTGGCCAAAAGGTTATAAGCCTGCAGCCACTTCACAGCATGAACAATCTGCAGGTCCTAACACTACCTGGCACAATTCTCATGTACCTCTCTTTTCTGCTGGAGGGAGAAAGACCATCCTGGGTCTGTGATTCACAGGATCATGATAAAAACTGCTAATTGGAAAGTGGGGCGGGGCGAGTTTTAAACCATGGAGAGGGGGGCCATACCTCCAACAACTACAGTTGTGTAACCCATCAAGATCCAGAACCCCCAAACCCACCCTCACATCATATATACAGTATATATATTAGTGTACACTCTACATCTTGATGCACAGGAATATTTTCTGCGCTACAGGGAGAGCGGTACTTTGCAATACAAACAAGTTTGTATTTGAAGCGCGGCGCTGGGAGGAAGCGCGGAAGCTAGCGCGTTCTACTATGGACGCGGCCTAAGTGTGACATTGAATTCCTCTGTAACCCTTATTCCCCCCCCCCCGCTAGACTCATCTGACATATCTAGGGTGTGTGGGGGCGGATTACATGTACTGGGTGGTGCGTACCTGTGTGGAACAGGAGGGCCTGAGTCTCCCGCGGTGGTGTGGGGGATAACAGGACCTGGCTTCTGGGGTAGTAGCCTCCATGCTTTCAGTGGTGGTGCAGCGCCTCCATCCTCTATACCTTCCCAGAGTATGGGGTAGGACCCGTATAGAAGAGTGACCCCTGGTCCCAGCGTGGATGCTCCAGAATCACACAACAGTCTTTAGTAAAAAGGTAATGTCTCTCTTTATTGGTCCGAACAGCGCCCGGCAGAAGTAGCGACAAGCAGCTACAACAACAACAGCAATGTCCTCAAATCGCACGACCCTCCACTCTGTACAGGTCTTTACTCCTCTCCTTCCCTCCAAGTGTGCACTCCGACAGGATGGACTGTGCTGGGGCCTTAATACCCCAGTGCCCACCTCAGAGGGTATCCTCTGGGTGGGGGATGGATTCTCCCCATCACCCCAGCATCAGGGTGAGGGGCATTGGTCCACCTGAACTCAGCTTGTTCTTCAATTGTCATAGGCCAGAGTTCTCTCTCTTGCTTGCTCCCAGGACGGAGCTAGGTATATTCCTCTCACTCCCAGGACAGACTCCAGAGTCCACTCCCTCATAGACTCCAAAATAGACAGACTGTCACTTACAGGAATGGGCTGCTAAATAGGCTTAGCCCCACCCCTCATGATGTCAACAGGACCTCCCCTCTGGCTCATGCCTGCAACAGAGTCAGGGGCCTGCATCTATCACTCAGGGCAGGGCTTGAAGGGGGGAAAACCCATGATTACTACTGGTGCCTGCCCCTAACAGGACTTAACACAGTAGGAGGAAGATATGTATAGCCTGTGCTGTTTACAGGGGGCTACACCTCTTATGCTTGTCTATATCAAATATGATATAATGGATTACCAAATTTCTGATGTTTGCCAAAGACAGCCAATGAAGTTTACACCATTTAAGATCTAGCAAATATTTTTCACGCAGGAAGAACTCAGGAATAGTTCAATAAAGTTTGATATAATATAGTACATTGGGTGGCCAACCCAGTCCTCAAGGGCAACCAACAGGTCAGGTTTTAAGAAAAAACCTGCTTCAGCACAGATGGCTCAATCAGCTGAAAACTTGACTTGTTCGTGACCCTTGAGGACTGGAGTTGGCCACCGCCAATATAGATATGGGCGAATCTGCCAAAATCTGTTTAGCTGAATTTCCCGAGCTTTCTATTCAAAATCCATTCCGCAGTGTAAAATCAGTTGGCAAATTATTCCAGTTTCAATCCATGCAGATTACTCAAAAAAACTGCAATTGGATACAATCCGCTGGTGGATTTTACCAATCCAATCCATGGATTCCGTAATCTGCGCATTGATTGCTGAATACAGACCAAAGGAACCCAGCGATCTGTCCCCAAAAATTGCCCATCTCTAAGTACATCTAATAATATACTGTAGCATGAAGTCATGGGATTTAAAGCAAAATGCCTTTAGTGAAAGGGACAGCCACGGCTTTCCTGGGCATTGCAACGAGTGGTCCATTACTTCCGAATTGGACCACCAGCAGTGAAGATTTCCCCCTGCAAGTGGAAGCCACAGCTGGGATCCACAGTTTACACTGGCAGAGACAAGATTACGTGTGGCTAGACATTGAAATACACGTCATATAATATATACATTGTATGTTATGTATAGAATAATACAGTTTACCAAATTGCTACAAATGCAGCGGCCGTTATTCGAACAAATCACGGCGCCGTTTTTGTGTGCGCTGCTGTAACGCCGCCAATCGCCCCAGGCACATGTGTTTATCGCGGTTGCTTTGTTTGAATTTCATGGATTGTGTGCAATTAAATGCAATGAAATTAATGAATTGTAATGTGTACAGTATTGTGCTACTGTGCTCATTTCAGGTATTTAAAAGCCAGAACACTAAAATGCCATTTTCTGCACTCGCGTCTTAAGGCGGTACGGTTGGAAGAAATCGCGCCGCCGTGACATGGGTATTCTGAGGTATACACAGCGTGAAGTGTTTCAATAACGGCCGCTGCATCTGTATTTCTCATACCAATAGACTTCTACATTTTACTACAGGTGCTCCGACGAGTTTTCTAAAATTTGCCTTGGAAAATCTGGGGCTATAACCAACAAGATCCAGGTACATGCTGGGTACATGCTGCAAACATTTCAGTGGCATTTCTGAAGAGACTAATGGCCCATCGGATTAACACAGCAGGGGTCCCTGGCAATCCCATTCAGATTGAATGGGACTGCCAGGGACCCTCGCTGTTAATCCGATGGACCATTAGTCTGTCTGCAAAAATGTTGCAGAATGTACCCGGCATGTACCTGGGTCTTGTTTGTGATTGCCCCAGATTGTTTTAGAATACTCGTCGGCACTTCAGTAAGTGCAAAGAATAATTGATGCAGTTTGATCTTATCATGGTCATCGGATAAATATATATTTTCTTATAGATCGAACTCCAAATATCAAAACCTGATGAAAAATCGGAGGTGCCAATTGGGGTAATAATCGGAAGCGCTATTGCAGGGCTGCTTTTACTTGCTGCTCTGGTTGCTGCTTTGTGGAAGGTATTTGATATGTTTTTTGTTTCTTCTTTACCATATTACTTTAATGTGCTTAGTTTCTTAATTGACATGAGTCGAATCTAGCAATAAGCTTACAAAAGTGAAACATACGCCAATACATCATAGTCAATGAAATAACATTTAGCTAACACTAAACTTGTAGAAATGTCCTTACATACAAACAGACCACATCATTTGATGAATTACTGCTTTAATTTATATGGTTCTACATATCAATATAAAGATGTTACCAGTAATAGTGTGATTTTCGGTATTCTTTCCAGCTTGGTTTCTTCAAAAGAAAATATAAAAAACTTCCGGTAACCGAAGATGAAATTGCTGAGACTACGCAATTGAACTAAGTTCTGCGGGGACACAACTGAATTCACTGATAAGCAGTGCTTTTAGCACTGAAATAACTGATACTGTATTTTTTCCTCTTAGTAATATATTTTGTTTATTCAGATACTGTATGTAAAGGTGATTTTTGTAAAGAAACGTATCCTTTTATAAAACTGCAGGGCAGTATAATTTAGGTTGATATTTGGTCTTTTTTTTTTTTTTTTTTTTTTTTTTTAAACAATTAGCTAAACTAGCTGGTCTGGGGTACTTGCTATACATTTGTGATAAAAATAATTAGCATACACAGAATTGTTTGGCTGATTAACTGTTATAAAAATTTACAGAAGTAGACCTTTTTTATAAGTACAGTTGTACATGATGTTTTTCTTGAATATTCACTTTATTCGTGCATGACAAATCAGCACATGTACTGTAGTACTAGTTAATGATGAGTGAATTCACTTTTTTGTTTTTAGTTTAGTTGTTTGTACTGTAGATGAACTTTTCTCCATGTCATCACTTACTGTAACTTACTACTGTACTTCACACACATTACAATAGTCAGTGCAGCATCTTAAAGTATCAAATCTACAGAGAGAGCCAGTGTTGTCCAGTCACGTTCTAATCATTAGAATATCCTATTTACTTAAATCCCTATTTTGCCCTGTGAAACTCGAACAGCATGCAGTACTCTGCCATTCTTTAAGTTATTTGGCTCTCAGAAAGCCTCAAATGTGATTTGAATACAGGGCTCAATTTATCACTGCAGTAGCAATCGCATGGTTCTGGAGTCAGAATGTCTGCTGTCACTTTATGCCACTATCTGGCAATAATAGATACATTTGTGGAGCAGTGATATTCTACTTGAAATATAATTTAAAATGTTAAAGGAGCCATTCAATTTAGTGAGCCACAAAACCCTCAAAAGCCAATCAGTGTAAATGGCTTCCTTAGATTAAATGACGCTCATAGTAATGCTCTTACTTACCCTGTATCTCGTGATAAAAATGAATATGTATCACTTTTTGGCCTTGATTCACTTACCTCCGATAAATGTGGGTTAACATCGCACTCAGTAAAAAACACAAACATTTCTTCTTGTACCTTAGCTTTATGTATTAACTTTTCTATCGTCATAATATCCGCACATTTCTTTTTTTAATTACATTAAATATTGCAATAAGTAATGAAGTAATTTAACACGATGTTAAAATTAAGTTAAACCGCCGCTTGATGGGTATGTTGTAGAATTTCTTAGAAAACCCTATGGCAGAAAATAATTTAACAGCAAATAACACAAAATGAACACATCCAAATTCAATAATACCCAACTTGTCATCATTATTAGCTCTGACAGAGTGATGGTGAAAACATAGGCGCTAAAAACAATACTAGTGATCACTAATAATAAAGTGAAAATATTTAAACACTAAATATTAAGTGACTTTCAGTGACTAAAATAGTGCAAAAAATAAAGAGATTGATAAAGGTTGTAACTCCCTGCTCAGACCCTCTGGAAGGGACTGTCTTCACTAGTCGCAGATGATCGATATATATTCTCACAACAGGTAGCATGGATTGGTGAAATCGTCTGCATATAGAAGATTTCACCAATCCATGCTACCCGTTGTTGCCCATACACTACTACTATCCTGTGAGTAGGCTGCACAGAAGAGCCAAGATATTCACCACATTCTCCCACATTGAACATAACTGTCTGCACTTAGATTGTTTTTTTGTTGTTTTTCTCCTATATGCTCCCCGTTGGTTGTGAGAATATATATCATTATTAACTCTTTCATATCACTTACATCATGCTGCATAAAAGCATTTCTTCTAGCATTATTTCTAATATTTTATGGAAATTGGTGTTTTAGTTTATATTTTGGCTAAAGTATGATAAGATTGCCCAGATCATAAAAGACCTACAGTAACTTCTATTTTAAAAAAAATTCAACCATGTATTGTGAGCTGCTTTTCGCTTTAAAAATAATGACAGGACCAGTCCCCTTTTTGGGTGATTTTTTTTTTTTTTTTTAATGGAATCAGAGCCAAAGGACATACTGAAGCAGAGCTGCGTTGCTCCTAACTGTGGGAATCTCACTTTTTTTTTTAGATATTTACAATTTTATGTGCTGGTAGAATTCAAGTCAAATCAAAGATAGAGTAACTACTGTGGTCATCCAAAAGAAGGTTGCAATATCATGTTCTAATGACACTGCGGCTTCCTATGGACCTGTTGGAGTGAAGCATGGATGGCAGCCATATTGACTTCTTAAAAGGGACCAAAAGTACTGGGACATAAAAAGTTAAATATCACAAGAAACATGGAGTCCAACAGATAAAAATAGCTTGGTTCAGCTCAAAGAACCTAATTTACCTCCCCACTCTCCCACCCGTTGGTTCCAATATCTGTAAAATAAATAGTAGTAGTAGTAGTAGTAGTAGTGGTGGTTGCTGCTTTAATTAGAAATGAGGACGTGCCTGATCTGGGGCAGGGGTGCTCAACTCCAGTCCTCAAGCCCCTTCAACAGGTCAGGTTTTCAGGATATCCCAGTTTCACCACAGGTGGCTCAATCCTCAGGCTCAATCGGAGGCTGAAGCAGGGACTGATTTAGCCACCTGTGCTGAAGCTGGGATATCCTAAAAACCTGACCTGTTGGTGGCGGGGACTGGAGTTAAGCACCCCTGATCTAGGGTAACCTTGATGGGCAGGTTTACCATACTTTTGCCACAATATGTAACCAAAACCCCAATGTATATAAAATATTAGAAAAGGTTGAAAATGTGCAGGCTTTTATGCAGCATGATATAATGAATAAGAAAGGGGAAAGGTTGTGATAGTACTGTTTGTTAATGAACAAGTTTGCATTAATAACTCAAGCACGTTAAATTTAACTCACACATACCCCATCGCTACAAACATGCATTATTTTATGCAATAACATTTTAAAATGCACCAATAAAAATAACACAATTTCTTTTAACAGCGGAAAAATTTCAGCGTTTAATGAATATAGGAATTTGTCGGGTACACTGGATTCATGCCTGTCAGTTTATGTTTATCTGTTTGACTAACAGCTACTTTACACCATAATTACTTTGCAAAAAAAAAGAGAAAAACAAATGACTTACGGATTTGAAGGCTCACACACTGTATCACCAAACACATCAAAGATTGTATAAACCTTCAAAGCATTTGTTTACCATGAAAATTATGAGTTGTAAAAATGATTTAAACTGTTGTGTATTTTTTTTTATTACACTGTGTCTGTCGGCTACATTTACCCATTAAACATGCCACTGCCACGTTTGTTCTACGCACCCAGGACATTGGTGTGCTAGTGTTAGTGGTTATTGTAAATACAGAACTACAATGCACACATGTAAACAGACACCAATGGGATCTCCAGGCAGACAAATGTTTGGGAGCATTCTTACTGAAAAGATAATTATCCTAATTATTAGTGGTGCTATCTGAGACGCCAGCTTGTTCTGCTACCTATCGAAAAACAACATGGAAAATACTCAACGCAAACAGCTTGAATGTACTCAAAACATTCTGACAGAGATCGAGAAAAACCTTTCAGCTTCCATATGGTTTTTCCAAAATATTTTCATTGCAATATACTGTACTGGAAGTGTCTGTTTTCTTTTTATTTTTTATTATGTGCCTTCATACCTACTGTATGAATATCCATGTGTACATTTACATTTCCTGACGATATATACAGTATATTTATGATTGTGCATTGTGCAGCCGATTTACAAATTCTCTTTACAAAATGCTGATTATCTCAAAAAGTACAAAAAAAAAAAAGAACAAAAGTGACGAAATAGAGGCACTATTGGATTATGCCACAAACAGTAAAACTATTCACTCTTTTTTAATGTTTTGAAAAGCTGGTGTTATTTTAAAACGTGAAATATTCTCATTGGCATACTTGAAAATGTGACCGATATCGACTTAGTGTATGTTTCTGGGTAAAATAAACCATTCAAAGTTGTTCCCCCACAGAGTCACTATTTAGATCTGCAGATTTTTACCTTTGTACATTAGATGGTTCCTATATTTGTCTTTCTCCGGTATGGTCATTCTGATATCTTCATGGAGGACTGTGACTGCAGCCTTAAAATTTCTGCCTGCTGCTGTGATTACTGTATACTGGTCCTCTCAAGACCAAAAGCAGCTGCCGCCCACCCCGAGGAGATCAGACAAAACATTATACTTCATGGACCATCACTTTAAAATCCTTAGGCCCTGGCAGCAATTGTGACTACAAGAGTGCAGTATATTGTATGCTGTAATGCAGTATTCCACATACAAATATGGTAAAGGTATGAAAGGTTGATGAAAATGTAAAGATGAGATGTAAAGGTTGATGAAAATGATGGAACATCCACAAATAAAGTCAAAACTCTAGGCATGAATTGTCTAGGAATGGCAATACATTTTAACCAGTAACAGCTGCAAACTTTAAATATTAACATTAGAACAAATGTTCTATTAAAAGTAATACAGTAATCCACTCTGATCGGGGTATTAATACCTGGCTGGGTGAAATGACCTTGGTTATGCCTCAAGCCTACCAATTCTCTAATGGGGAATTAAAGGCCAGATAATGCCCTGTTCTTTTGGGTTATTGCCTAAGTATTGTATGGCACAGTACATTTTGGGATAACACACCCTATTTACTGACATTAAGTAAATTAGGCCATATTACAGAACCGCTACCAACAATAGAACGTATGCTTTCTCTTTGTCTCCCTAAAATACAGGAACACTATTTGACAACTTGATTAAATACTGTAGCTACTGTACAAATTGCATGAATGCTAAAAAATGATTTATGACATTTCCTTTTGCTAAGAATACTTGAATGCCATTTTTTGTTATTTTGACTAATATTGAGATGAACAATAGTTGATAAAAAAAATTATACATTTATTTTTAAGTATGGGGTTTACATTAGGAAAATATTTTATGTCAATGTACTGTAATGTCATTAAGCAATCTTAAATAAAAATACTTTTTTTATATAGTTCTGAGAAGTCATGTTTTTTGTTTTTATTCTGTACATGTACGAGTTGAAATAAACTCTAAACTTACTGTCCAAGCAGATCAAGCTTTTGAGACTTGAATACATTGCACGGTGAGAAAATAATAAAGTGTTGCAAATATTTCACATTCTACAGTACCTAATGAAAATGAATCTGCAGATATATTATGTATTGGCCATACCACAAAATGAAATTTGTTGATCACACACAATATATCTTTATCATTTGTTTGGCTGGTGAATATTACTGTGTAGGAGTGGAACCACATTAGAAAAACAGTAAACGTGATTCTGTCACTTCTGCCCACTACCTATGGTCACTATATATGGCATTGATTAAGGAACAGAGCAGACAATATAGCTCATTATTCAGTCATGCCGTTTTCTCCTTGTCTTGGAAAGTGTAATCTGCAAACATGAACAACATGCTAAATGGAGGCCTATGGATCCTGGCCCAAAGAGTTTTGTGCATGTAGATAAACTTCCCAAAGAGCTAATTCTACTTGACTGAATATTCACTTAAGAAGCAAGGATTTTATTCACCATGGACTAACATTAATTTCCTTATTCAATATACTGAGAAACTGCTGCCAAAGACTGAGCCACTGATTGAGCCACAGTGCTGAAGCAGGGTTATTCTTAAAACCTGACCTGTTGGTGGCCCTTGAGGGCAATAACAAGGTTTTTCACAGATGTAAGAGTGTGTATTAGAACTACTGAAGCCTCACAGGTCTCTTCTTTAACGTGGACATTGGCAGGCGGCTCTTCTTACTACTGTATGTTTTTTCTAGACATGATGAAGAAAAGACTTGTCATGCTTTCATAGCTTCATACACACTATTCGCGAAAATATAAGGGCACACATTTCATCCAGGAACATAAAAGAAAGTAAAAAACAGCAATAGTGCAACACAGCATAACAATCCGAGACAAATTCAGATTAATCTTTGAATGTTAAACTCATGTGTTCCACGTGACAGTCAGGCAGTGGGGTTATATAGAGCAGGGCTGCGCAAACTATTCGCGCTGTGCCCCCCCACTGCCTACTCCCCCTGGTGCTCGCGCCCCCCTACCTTTTTTTCCGGCATGCGGAGGTCATGTGAAATCACTCCATGACCCTTCAGCGTCATTTGACGCCGTGTTGCCATGGCGACGCATCGCAGAAGACCCGGCTGGTAGCAGGTAAGTAAGTTGCAGAGGCCTCACGCGGCATTTAATTTAAATGCCGTGGGGAATGCGCGGGACCTCGGTAACCGCCCGCAACCCCCCTAGCAATTCTTCCGCCCCTCCCCCCCCCGGGGAGCGCACCCACCCCCCAGTTTCCGCACCGCTGATATAGAGTTTATATCAGTAACCATCTCAGAGACCATCAAGGTAAGTTCTTCACACCACCAGAAGCGATTTCCCAAATGATCAGCAAAGAAGATAGAGGGAGGGGAATCTCACATACAAGAAACAAAGCAAATATAGTGAAGATTTAATTATTAAAAAACACAAAGTAATTAACTTACATACAGTAAGTGTCTTTGAGGTAAGCATTCAGACCACCCTGGGTCAAAACACAGGAACTGGACAGACAGCACTCCCAAACAGCCCTTGATCCTGCTGCATGGCCGATTAGCAGCCACTGGGCTGAGTAATTGGAACCTATTCCAGGCTGAATTCCACAAACGGTGAGAGAATGCCCCCCAAAGTCTCTGTACTGCAAGACTCTGCCCTACACGTTTCGTCTATATTAGACTTCCTCAGGGGCTAATCTAATAGAGTATGGTGTTCCCCTCCCTTTTAACTGTACCGCTGCCACACGAAATGCACATGCGTCGTATCATTACTGACGTCACTGTGCTCTCCGGCGTCCGGCGCGTCATCACGAGTTGACGTTCCTGATGTCACGACTTTGCCTGGAGTCGTAGGTGTCCAAAGCATGATCCCTTGGCGATATCCTCGGAGCAACGTTAGTTGTTTACACTGGTGTCATGGAAACTATCAATAGCCCCTAAACTACCCCACATACGCTGCCACATTGTGCAACACCCGCCATTACTAAGGCTGCTGGACCACTAATGAACGCAGAGATATCCATACACAGATAATACAGTAAAAATTATACAAATATATAAGAAACATCACTTAAGTGTTTAACATATTACAACACAATAAACAAATCATTAAATTATTAACATCTTCTACAATACTACAAATGACAGAGAAGCCCAATGCTACATCCAATATGACAAAAATACGCAGTAAAATACTTATATATTCTCTTGAAAAAGGGTCATTTAGTTTAACCCTTTGGCTAAAGCGTTGTAAGCTTGCGAGCCACGACTAGAAAGAAGACACCACATTGGATTACAAAGAATTTTTTATTTTATGGGTTCCTGGTTCCTGTCTTTGGATTTGTTGCAGACATAGCGGTTCCCCCGGAAGTCGGTCATTGGTCATCTAATGGTAAGTAAACTAAAGAAATGTATTTGATTAAAGTTGTAACTGTTTTTTTTGTTTTTTTTCTCACAAGTCAAATTTATTTTTTTAATGTCCATTTCATGCCCATGTATGTATATATCCCTATGGAGCTATATACATACATGTTTATTAAAGGGTTGTTTTGCAAATTTTTATTGCATTTTTTCATGTCTTCTACAAGTCTTTTCCCTGTTTGGTTACTATTGTGTGTGTGAAATGTAATGTAGAATTAGTTATGTCATTTCAGATGATGATGATTGCATGGGTTTATGTTGGGACCCTGCCTTAATTGTTTATTGTGGCTTATTTGGTGAATTTAGATTGTGTATGATCATGTTAGTTAGAAATAGATTTGTTTATGCAATGGTTTCGTGTTTGCATAACAATCTTGAATAGGGTTTTTGGTTTAGATTTGCTTGTAATGTATATTGGTTGGCATTAATTGTGTGTTGGTAATTTATTATTATCTACTTGCTTTGTTTATATTGAATGTTTACTTTCAATCGTGTATTTGTTTTGGACCATTGATTGCTATTGTGTACATGATGGAAATATTTTTTGAATCATGTACACATTGTTCAATTGTATGTTTTATTGCAATTTGCTCTTTACTGGTTTGGATAGGTGCTTGCAGTATTCTCTTATGAGATGTGTTTTTATTTTCATTTGGCTTTGTTTTAAAATTTGGCAGTGATGTTGTCAATTACAGATCGGATGTTTTAAATTGCTACATGCATATCCTTTCCCATTTCTTTGTAGATTGCTTAATCATACTTATATTTTAAATATATTTATAAAGATATATTTAAAATATTTTATATATATATATATATATATATATATATATATATATATATATATATATATATATATATATATATTGTGACAAACAGCTTACTCCGGGGCTCCGCCGTTTGTCCGGGACTGTTAGAACACGGTCTTTTAGGGTAGGTTAAATGATGAGGCGTCACGTGCTGTTCCTTTTAAACAGGCTATGCCTGGTTTATTCAGTCCCAGGCACTGAGACTGCCACAGTGCATACAACAGAAACACATCAAAACAAAAAGCTGCTCACCTGAGCGATAGCTTAACTTAGATTTTCCCTAACTCAGGGTGGAAGTGGCTTTTCCACTTCCAACAACAAAACAAGGTACTTTTCAGTTTTAGACAAAAAGGAACAGAATCATTTAACCTGTTTGGGGAGAGGCTTTTCCCCTCTCTGCTTCCAGCAGCCTTCCTGTCTCCAGGCTCTTGGGGAGAGGGGAGAGGAAACAGGAAATCAGTCTTAAATACCTGATTTCTAACTAGCATTACAGGTGACAGAAATCAGGCAGCAGACAAACTCTGGTCTGGATCCCTCATCCCTCAGTTCCAGCACTTGCCAAACTGTGGGATGGAGTGCATGTATTATGAGGCTGCACTCCTAGGCCAAACAGGATAGAAACTGTTCAGTATCCTGGGAGCCCTATATATGGAATTTATTACCATCCCCTGGTTTCTGTCACATATCCTCCCCCCCAGCTCAGACCTCGAGGGATGAGCGACCATGGATATTAGGGAGTGCATCCTTGACAACCCGTCAGCATTGCCATGTTTGTGCCCTGACCTGTGTTCCACAGAAAATTTAAAGGGTTGTAGGCTTAGGAACCACCTGGTCACTCTAGCATTCTTTTCTCTGTTTTGACACATCCAGGTAAGGGGTGCATGATCTGTGACCAACCGGAATTTTCTCCCCAACAGATAGTATTTGAGCGTCTCTACAGCCCACTTTATTGCGAGACACTATTTCTCGACTATGGAGTAATTTTTCTCCTGGGGATTTAGTTTCCTACTTAAATAAAGGATGGGGTACTCCTCACCTTGAGACTCCTGGGAGAGTACCGCCCCCAGCCCTACCTCAGATGCGTCGGTTTGGACTACGAACTCTTTGGAGAAGTCAGGTGTGACCAACACTGGTTGGGCACAGAGAGCTTCTTTCAGGCTTCTAAAGGCCTGTTCGGTTTTGGGGGACCACTTTACCATTAGCGGTCCTCTTGCTTTTGTGAGGTCGGTTAGTGGGGTTGCCTTAGTTGCAAAATTGGGAATAAACCTTCTATAGTACCCAATTAACCCCAAAAAGGTCCTTACTTGTTTTTTTGTAACTGGCGTTGGCCAATTTTGTATCGCCTCTACTTTGAGTGTTTGGGGTTTGAGTAAACCTCTGCCAATAGAATACCCCAGATACTTGGCCTCCTCCAGACCAATAGTGCATTTAGCGGGGTTAGCAGTTAGTCAAGCAGACCGAACTGCGTCGAGCACAGCTTGGACCTTTGGAAGGTGGGATTGCCAATCTTCACTATGGATTACCACATCATCCAGGTAGGCGGCAGCATACCGAGCATGTGGTTTTAAAATGTTATCTATCATTCTTTGGAATGTGGCGGGAGCTCCATGTAAGCCAAAAGGCAGCACCCTATACTGAAAGAGGCCGTCTGGGGTTGAGAAGGCTGTTTTTTCTTTTGCCCTTTCTGTGAGGGGAACCTGCCAGTACCCTTTTGTTAGGTCTAGGGTTGTGAGATATCGGGCTTTGCCCAGTCTCTCTACAAGTTCATCTACCCTGGGCATAGGATAAGTATTAAATTTTGACACCGCGTTTAGTTTCCGGTAGTCATTACAAAACCTTGTTGTACCATCTGGCTTTGGGACTAAAACTTTAGGGCTGTTCCACCCACTTTGGGATTCCTCAATTACGCCTAGTTTTAGCATTTTTTTAACCTCTAAACTTATAGCCTCTCTTTTGGCCTCTGGGATTCGGTACGGTTCAAGGTTAACTCGGACCCCCGGTTCAGACTAGGTCATGTTCAATTACGCTAGTTCTACCTGGCTGTGTAGAGAAGACTTCTTTGTTTCTTCTCACTAAATTCTGAACCTCTCGTTTCTGATAAACGGGCAGGGTTTCAGCTATGCTAACCTCTGGGTCAGTTTCTCGATTCTCTGACTGACCTGGGGGTACTAGGGTTAACAAGACCTCTCTATCTTTCCAGGGCTTAAGTAGGTTTATATGGTAAATTTGCTCAGGTTTCCTCCTACCTGGCTGTCTCACCTTATAATTTACTTCTCCCACTCTTTCCAAGACCTCATATGGCCCATGCCACTTAGCAAGGAATTTACTCTCTACGGTGGGAACCAGAACTAGCACCCTATCGTCTGTAAAAAAAATTCTGACCCTAGCACCCTTATTATACGTATTCCTCTGTGCTTCTTGAGCTTTTTCCATGTGTTCCCTCACTATACAGTAGGTAGGACTGCAGCTATGCGGTCCTGCATCTGGGCAACATGTACACTTCTGTAAGAGGTAACCTCGTGTTCCCAAGTCTCTTTGGCTATATCCAGTAAGCCCCTTGGGTGTCGGCCATACAATAGTTCAAACGGGGAGAAGCCTGTGGATGATTGGGGAACTTCTCTAATGGCAAATAACAGGTATAGGGGCTTATGCAGAGAGGATAGAGAAGGGAAATAGCACCATATTTTGGAGAAAATACTTCCCAGAGAAGCTTCTCCTGCAGAGAACATGGAGAGATTCATAAAATTCTCCACAGCAGGTTTCTTTACTTTAAAAATTGCCAAACACGTGGAGAGATTGGTAAATAGGGTGGTATGCAGGTAGCATAGATGCACTGCAACTCGCCATTCTGCCCTATATTATAGTGAGTTCAATCTAGCCAGAAAAACTTGGCAATTTTGAATCTCATCAGAAAAATTAGGTAACGCAGCTTTCTGCATACGACCATAACTTGCTCCAATTCTGTGGCTATTTTCTTGCCGTTTTCACATTAAATAACGTTCCTCTCTGCATAAGGCCCATAGTAACAAACAATCCCAGTATTTCCCATCCTTATCGACCGCCCGGCGTAACATGCTCTTTAAGGTTTTATTGAACCGTTCCACTAAACCATCTGTTTGTGGATGATAGACTGAGGTTCTGAGATGCTTGATTTTTAGGAGTTTACATAACTCTTTTGTTACTTGGGACATAAATGGTGTTCCTTGGTCAGATAAGATCTCTTTAGGAATTCCGACCCGGGAAAACAGAACTATTAACTCTTTTGCTATGTTTTTAGCAGAGGTGCTACGTAGGGGAACTGCCTCCGGATATCGGGTGGCATAATCTAATATTACCAATATATGCTGATGTCCCCTAGCGGACTTTATTAGGGGTCCTACTAGATCCATAGCAATCCGGTCAAATGGCACCTCTATTATGGGAAGGGGTTCCAATGGGCTACGGTACGCTTTGAACGGGGCGGTGATCTGACATTCTGGGCATGAGGAGCAATAATTTGTAATTTCTGCCAGAACCCCAGGCCAATAGAAGCTTCGGAGAACCTTTTCTTTTGTCTTTTCCACCCCTAGGTGTCCCCCCAATGGGTGACTATGTGCGAGGTGTAATACTACATTACGGAATGTCCGTGGTACCAACAATTGTTTAGTTGTAACTGATTTCCTTTTATCAACCCGATATACTAGGTCATTCCCTACCTCGAAGTAGGGGTAGGCAAGTGACCTATCTGGTTGGCCAGGAGTACTATTCTGGTCCCATATATATTCCCCCTTGCTACCGCTAATGTTGGGTCTTCCCACTGGGCCTTCTTAAAACTCCCAGGACTGACCTCTAGGTCAGCGAGGGTCTTATCCTGTTCTGGGGTGGTAAGTGCCTGTTCAACATCTTGATTTGGGGTATTCCCTACCAAGGTAGCCATGGGGAAGGGAATTTTACAGCACTCCTCCTTTTTCCCCTTCTTATTTGGGCCCTCGTCAACCTCTATTTCTGAAAAAGGGAAAGGATTTGTTTCTTCTGTTACTTCGTTATGGTCCGCTATTGAACTCTGGGCGCTATTCTGAGAGGACCACATTTTTAGAAAATGGGGAAAGCCGGTCCCTATTAACACATCATGTGCCAGTTTGGGTATAATACCCACTTTGAAATCTAAAGAACCAAACTCTGTTTCAAAAAAACATCAACAGTGGAATATTCATGATTATCCCCATGTATACAACAAATTGCCACTCTTTGTGAACTGCTTACCTGTTTCTTCTTAATGGGCAACAGGTATTCGGATACTAGTGTGACCATGCTCCCAGAGTCAAGTAGTGCCCGAACCCTCTTACCATTAACCTTTACAAATGCCCACAGATGGTTATTCAAGGGGTCCTCTGGGCTAGGGCCCATACATTGGGACCACAGCGAATAAGGTTCAACACTGTTGCATTGCATGGGTTCAGCATTTAGTGGGCAGATTTTCGCGGTGTGGCCCCTCTCATAACAATTTACACATTTAGGTACATAGTCTGTGTCCCACTTAGAGCCTTTTTTCGGCTCCCCATGTTGGCTGTTGCCTTTAGTGTGCGAGCCACTGTTGCTGGTGCCGTGTGAAGGCGGTCGTCGCTCTTCAGCCCCCCTTAACCCTGGTACCCTTTTACCGTCTCTGGAAGAGTCCTGAAACCTTGGGTAGTGGGGTTGCTCCACGACTATGGGTTGCGGGTGCTCTTCTGCTGCATTGTACCTTTCTACGAGGGCCACAAGATCGTCTGCATTGTGGGGGTCACTCTGACTGACCCAACGGCGTAGGGCAGAGGGAAGTTTCCTCAAGAACTGGTCCATGACCAACCGTTCCACGATGTGGCTTGCTGAGTTGATCTCGGGTTGTAGCCACTTCCGAGCGAGGTGGATGAGGTCATACACCTGGCTTCGGGTGGCTTTATCCATTGTGAAGGACCATGAGTGGAACCTTTGGGCACGAACAGCCATGGTTACGCCGAGGCGGGCGAGGATCTCGAACTTCAATTTTGCATAGACGTTAGCTTCGGCTGGCTCTAGATCAAAGTAAGCCTTCTGGGAATCGCCGCTTAGGAAGGGTGCGATTAGACTGGCCATCCCTCTCTCTGTGCCGTGCGTTCAAACGTGAGAAGATAGGTTTCCACATCATCTGAGGGCCCCATCTTCTGAAGGTAGTGGCTTGCCCTGATCATTTTCGGGACTGGGGCTGCCTCTGCCAGTGGAAGGTTACTGATAGTCCCCCTCAGGATCTCGAGTTCCTGCTGTAAGCCCTGAGCGAACCGTTGCTGCTCCTCTCTCAGCAAGCGGTTTGTCTCTTGCTGGTTTGCATTCGCCTCTTGCAGGGCTGCATTCGTTTGTTGCTGGTTTGCATTAGTCTCTTGCTGGGCTATTAACAGCTGTTGCTGGGTTGCACTCGCCTTTTGCAGGGCTGCATTCGTCTGTTGCTGGTTTATTAACAGCTTTTGCTGGGTTTCATTCGCGTCTTTCTGGACAGCGACATTGCGTACCTGCGCACTCACCACGTCTTCCTTCTTGTTTGGAGAGGGGAAAAAAACATTTTTTTTTTAAAGTTCTTTAACCCGCAGACCTTTTAGTGTTCTGCCCGCATTCTCCACCATATGTGACAAACAGCTTACTCCGGGGCTCCGCCGTTTGTCCGGGACTGTTAGAACACGGTCTTTTAGGGTAGGTTAAATGATGAGGCGTCACGTGCTGTTCCTTTTAAACAGGCTATGCCTGGTTTATTCAGTCCCAGGCACTGAGACTGCCACAGTGCATACAACAGAAACACATCAAAACAAAAAGCTGCTCACCTGAGCGATAGCTTAACTTAGATTTTCCCTAACTCAGGGTGGAAGTGGCTTTTCCACTTCCAACAACAAAACAAGGTACTTTTCAGTTTTAGACAAAAAGGAACAGAATCATTTAACCTATTTGCGGAGAGGCTTTTCCCCTCTCTGCTTCCAGCAGCCTTCCTGTCTCCAGGCTCTTGGGGAGAGGGGAGAGGAAACAGGAAATCAGTCTTAAATACCTGATTTCTAATTAGCATGACAGGTGACAGAAATCAGGCAGCAGACAAACTCTGGTCTGGATCCCTCATCCCTCAGTTCCAGCACTTGCCAAACTGTGGGATGGAGTGCATGTATTATGAGGCTGCACTCCTAGGCCAAACAGGATAGAAACTGTTCAGTATCCTGGGAGCCCTATATATGGAATTTATTACCATCCCCTGGTTTCTGTCACAATATATATGTAAGGATGTGTGTTCAGTTGGTGTTTGACTCTGTTCAGTGAGAGGCCTGTGCAGTGTCTGCAACAGTGTTGCAGTGTGTTAGAGCAGAGTGAGACAGGCAGTGGCTGATGTAATAGCTGTGTGTCTGTGCAGATTAAGGCAGAGAGGCTCCATGGAGAAACTACAACTCCCATGAGCTCCTGGGCAGTCACCTGATGTAAAGAACCAATCAGAAGGCTAGGATGACGGGAGCAAGAAAGGGAAGCGTGGGGGAGAGACCACGCTAGTCAGAGGAGATCTGGACGGAGCTGAAGAAGGTAGTGTGAGTGCAGGGGGTCCGTGACCCGCCTGCATAGGCCAGCTATCCCCTCAGGCCCATAGGAGCATCCCCTGAGTCACAGTAGGCTGCTGTACTGCAGGGACGCCCTGTAGTGGAAGTGATTGTCACCCTACTATACATTAGTTAGGGACAAAGCACAGAGTTGCGGCCGGTTGCAGTCATCTGGAACCAGACAGCTGGACACCGCGACATCTGGAGGTCAAGGGTCGGAGGCATCGGATCCTTTGTGAAGAGGTACCGGTCACCGCCGTGACCGTAAGGTATATTGTAACAACAAGTGCACCAACACCGGTCATCAGTCGCTGATCCCGCCTTAGGCGTAACTCTTTAGGGACACTAAGCGAGTGGCTAAAGAACTGAGCCTATACCAATACATTACCGTACACGGACACGGTGTGGAGCACGCGGTAGCGGGACAGAGACGGTACTCAATAGGAGCGTGGCCAATAAGGACGGTGCCAGTTATTAAAGTGTTAGGCATTGATGTGTTAGGTTATGTGTTAGGATATGCTGTGTGTGTGTGTATTGATATGTGTTATGTCTACGTTGCATTAGAGTGATAAGGATTATTCATTGCATTACAGAAAAGTGGTTGCATCACATATGTGTTGTATGTTTCTTGCCCAGGGGAATCTTACACTACGGGGATCCTGGGCAAGTGGAGGCGCTGCACTAATAAGTGTTACCCCAGGCTCCCAGCTAGCGGAGGCTCAGATCTCCTGGAGCCGCAGGTGTTATACAGTGACCAGTAGTTCCTTTGGGAGGGTTCAGAAAAAGGCTACATATATATATATAAAGAGAATGATGAAGCCACTCTACAAATGAATGGGTGCAGGGTGGCTTAACACATTAATAACTTTAGCGCTTATTAACCGTTATTGTTATTAAGGGGTTAAGTAACACCACAATATATTTGCTATATGGTATGGGTGGGTTATGTATAGTTTATTAATAATTGTTATGTTTATTGAGGGTGTGTGTATTGTTTTGAATGGGGGTAGGGGGTATTGTCCCCAAGGGACAGAGGGTAGGCCTCCCGGTGTGTTAGGCCTGGGACCCGCTGCGCTCGTTGGCGCGGGCGGCAATGTAGCGAGTTCCCCACCAGCAGGGGAATCCTCGCGAGCCAATCCCGGTCCCCACTGGCTGCACAGCTGACTACACGCTGTGGCGCGTCAGCCGCTAGGAGACACCACAGAATGGTGTTTCCTAGCGTTGACGCGTCACGTGGTGTGGCTGTGAGCCAATGGGGAGGGGAGGCTGCGGGAGGAGGAGAGGCTTCGGGGAGCGGGGAGGAGTGTGGAGTGAAAGCAGCGTGAGTGCCTCTCTGTGTGTGTGTCTGAGTGCGTGCGTGCCTGCCTGTGTGTGTGTATGTGTGTGCCTGTCTGTGTGCGTGCCTGTCTCTGTCTGTGTGTGTGTGTGTGTGTGTATGAGTGCGTGCGTGCCTGTCTCTGTCTGTGTGTGTGTGTGTGTGTATGAGTGCGTGCGTGCCTGTCTCTGTCTGTGTGTGTGTGTGTGTGTGTGTATGAGTGCGTGAGTGCCTGCGTGTGTGTGTGTGTGCGTGTGCGCGTGTGTGTGTTTTTTTTACTTACCTGCAGCCCGTGGCAGCCCGTGGAGGGAGGGGGGGGAAGAGTAGCGGGTCCCTCCGCTCAAGCCACGCCCCCCCATCCCTGTCAATCCTCCCACCTCCCGCCCACCTCCCGCCCCTCACGTCATGGCCGCGCCCCCTCACGTCATGGCCGCGCCCCCCCCGACCCGTTTGGCCACGCCCCCCCGCTCCGAGAAAAGTAGCCTGTAGACCGCAGATCGCGGTACAGCGAGTTGCACGCGCCGCCGGCAAGCAAGCCAGCCGTGCGGACGCGTGCAACGGGACCTTAGCCTTAGGGTGATGGTGGTTATGCCTCACAGGGGTGGGTAGGAGGGGGGTGTATTTATGTTAAAGTATTTGTGTTTTTTAATTATTTTTTGGGGGCACAGACTTGATACTGCAGGCAAGCGGGGACACCTGCGGGAATACCCGAGGGCCACCACCAGCCTATAGTACCATTCCTGTGCCTAAAAATATAACTATGGATTATGTATAGAAGGGGGGGCTTAGGGGTTGTTGGGGGCACAGAGGCCGATTGTGTTGTGTATTGCAATGTTTACTGGGGGCAATTGTCCCCAATAAACATGCTACTGTGACTTAACCCCTTCATTGCCTTAACGGATAGCCGCTAAGGTAATGAAGCAGCATTACAGTATTTGTATTAATAGTGTACATGTGCAGAGGGTCTCCGGACATGAACCGTGTTGGTTTTATGTCCGGGGACCCCCTGCTTCCCGAGATACAGGCACCTTTATGGGGTGTCCGTATCTCCTATGAATGGAAATGTCCCGCGTCACGTGATCGGGCTATCTCCATGCATAGGAGATACCAGCACCTCTTAACGGGGCCTATATCTCGTGAAGCAGGGGGTCCCCGGACATAAAACCAACGCGGTTCATCTCCGGAGACCTCCTGCACATCTACAATACAGACCTCGCCAGCGGAGCCCTTCTCGCCAGGCCTCGCCATCTATCTGCCGGATTCCTCTCCCAGATATGCGCACCTTCCTGCATACTGCGAGGGGAATCCGCCAAAAATATGGCGAGTTCTAAGTCTGGCGAATGGCCATTCTCGCAGTTTCCTGCATAGGCCCCATAGTCAGAACCCACTGTCATTGATTCTTGAAAATTAATATTGTATATTGTGTGGTAATATGTTGAACACTTAAGTGATGTTTCTTATATATTTGTTTAATTTTTACTGTATTATCTGTGTATGGATATCTCTCGTTCATTGTATAGTACCTTGCATGTGACAGGAACAGCAAATAAAACGAGTTGTAGCATGTGTCACAATACACCAGCAATGCAGTACAATATTGAGACAATTATTGAAGAGCTTGTGGCACTGTTTTTATTGAACATTTATTAAACACTGTAAAAATCTGTGACATGCAGATTCGTGTGTGTGCTGGACTGTACATGCATTAACAAATACATTGACATTCTTTATATATATATATATATACAGTGTTTGACAAACCTATACATTTGCTCGCCCCGGGCGAGTGGATTTAACATAGTGGCGAGCTCCTATTGGCCCAAACAGCACACGTTTGGTACTAGGTGGCGAGTAGATTTTTTGTTCGGCGAGTAGATTTTTTGGTGATTTGTCGACCACTGTGTGTATATATATATATATATATATATATATATATATATATATATTTATTTTTTTATTATTATTATTGTTATGTAAACTCACACAATATTTGGATTATACATTGTTCTGCTTTGTCCAAAAACATTCTTTATTTTCTTTCCATGCATATTTTTCTTCTCCGTAAACCTCCTATAGACAACAAATGTGTAAAACTGTTATTAATGCATTCAGTATAAATAACTGTTATACGTACATTACACTGGCGACACACTTTATTCGAGCTCGGCTAGTCCCACGAATTCGGGTATACTCGGGTGTATTGAGGTTTGTGACTGTTTTCTGCCCGAGTGCATTGCGTTATTTTCCAGGCAGGGATTGAAGCATTTTATTCCCGCTGGCTGCAATACTGCACAGTATATATATATATACTGCATTACAATTCATGAATTTATGCCATCTGGTAGACACGCAAAGCATTGCAGCCTATTAAATCCTAATCATTATCATTTAACAGATCAGCCGCCCGTCAGCCAGGCATGAACCATGGCTGGGAAGGCAAACGCAACGGGGCTTGTCAGAGGTGAGGAGCGGCGCATTCCAGGTATCTGCCAGGTACATACTGGGTATTTGCTCGAATAAAGTGTGTCGCAGCAGTAAGTGACCACGTAAGAAAAAAAACAAAAAACTTGTAGCACAAAGGCATAAAAGAGGGTTACATGCATCTCCATTTGCTAAAGGATTCCCCCTTTTCACAAACATTTATAGATACCACAAACACACTTACAGCATGTACACCTTGTATGTAAAAAGGAAAAGGAACACAAAGTAAGTTTTAGTGAGTAAAACAAATGTCTCAAAAACCATCCACCGTACAGCAAACACAAAAACACGTATGTGTATGTTGCTTTTCCCCATAGCCACACAGCACACGTTTCCACTGCTACCAGGGGTTCTAGGTAGGCATAAGCTTAAAGCTGCAGTTCAGTCAATATCCTGCATGTGTGTTTTTTTTAATAAATCATTTCTGTAGTAAGAAAAAATACTTTTAGCATTTTCTGTTTTTAAAAAAACAACTTTGAAAGACCAATTTTCTTGTATTCTATTTTAACAGCCATTTGCTAAGGCACTGCCCCTTCATGTCCTGTCACAAGCTCTGGCACACCCCTTTGTCAGCCCTGCCCTCCCTCTAGCACATGTCAGTGCAGGAGTGCTCATGAATATTCATGCGCTTCCACTGAGTGACAGAGGCAGAATATAAACATATGCCAGCTCTAATTATGTCACCAAATTTCGCCTATCAATACATGGAGAACGAATTGACCTGAAGCTATACAGTTCTTTAGGTAATTAGAGATTGCACACATGAAACTATTGAAGTAAAAAAATAAATAAAAAAAAAAAAGACTGAACTGCATCTTTAAAGCCTGCAGTGGGAGTATTGTATGCTGAGCGACTATAGGAAAAGGCAGGTTTGCTGACCTGTCTGAGACACGCAAATGTGTTCATGAGTGGTATGTTTTATCTAAAAAGGAAAAAATTATTTCAAAAACCCACTTGAATTTTAGCAGTGTAAAAATATAGATTTCCTGTAAAAAATATTTTAAAAAAATTAAAAATATATATTTTTTCTAGGTTTCAGAAGTTTTAATTTTGCCAACATTCCACATCAAACATCAAAGAAAGAAAATGTATTTTCAAAGAAATGATACGTGAATTGGATAAGTGATTATTGGAATAAATGTAAGCTTTGTTGAACACAGACAATAGAAATAAACATTTAATGGCATATAAGAACCTGTTTCCTAACTGTATTAGCTCCTGCCACCTTTTCCATGAACCCAACCCCCTTTCCCTGAACAACAACTTCCTCACATTTCCCCTGAGTTTCCCACCCTCCAGCTTCAGAGCATGACCACATGCTCTAGCACAGGAGTGACCAACTCCAGTCCTCAAGGGCCACAGTCAGGTTTTAAGGATATCCCTGCTTCAGCACATGTGGCTCAATCAGTCAAAGATTGAGCCACCTATGCTGAAGCTGGGATATCCTTACAACCTGACCTGTTGGTGGCCCATGAGGACTGGAGTTGGCCATTGATGTTCTAGCATTTCTCTTTCTCTGAAATATGGTTCCCATCAGCCCTTTTGTGAGCCGCTTTTATGAATGTGAAAGTTTCAATCATATCCCTTTCTCCTGTCTCTGTATTGCCTGATAAATCTGTAGATTATGTGCCATTTTAGTTGTCCGTTGCACAATCTCCAATTTCTTTATGTCCTTCCGGAGATATGGTCTCTAGGACTGAACACCGTACTCTTACCAAAGATCTAGAAAGTGGCATCATTACCTCTCTTTCAGCTGATAATACCTCTCCCTATGCAACATAACATCCTGCTGGCTTTCCCTAGGATATAAAGTTGTGTATGAAGAAGTACGGTACAAAGTTAGCAGCAAATATTGATCACATTTACTAAGAAGTCTTCTGCCATAATACTCCTTCTGGCGCTGGACGACACCATTTAACGTAAGGGTTTCTTCCAGCACAGGAAGGTGCCTTATGGCAGAAGGACAGAGTTCTAATTTACTATGGGTTAACATGATAACCAAAACAAAGGAGTTCTATATATTTACCTTTTTCCAAATTGGTACTGTTGCTTTTAATGTGTTTATGCAATATTTCACAGCATCCAGAGAGTCACTTCTGTGTGGTGAGGCGACCGCTATAATTACGCTAGCTTCAGTAATTGGAACCAAGCTTAAAATCAAAGAAAATAAATGACACGAATGTTATGAAATTGGAATTATTTTAGATGTTCTCCCAACATGTCTGCTGTAGAGGCTGCTGTCTCCTATGGTGGTCTCTCTTTTTCTCATACTCCACGCCACAATGATGGGCGAGAAAGACTAGGTCTCCTTTCCTCCAACTGCCCTATACCTCCACCTTTTTTATGCTCTTCCTTTTGAGGTTTGTGCTGTCCAGCTTTTCTACCCTCTCTGCATATGGCAGTCCTCTACAGATTGCCTAACTCTACAGGCTCTACCTTCACCATTCTCTCTGACTTTGAATCCTGGCTTTCCTTAATTCTTTCCTCTGACTCTTTGTCAAGGGGAGACTCCTGGAGCGGATAGGACCTTGGTGGTCAGAAAAGCGAGAGCAGGCAAGGATTGTTGGGGTCACAAGCAAAGTTCGGTGGCAGGCAGCAAGCAGGATCGTCGGGGTCACAAGCAGGGCTTGGTGGCAGGCAGCAAGTAGGATTGTCAGAGTCACAAGCAAGATTAAGGGGCAGGCAGCAAGCAGTGTCATCTGGGTCACAAGCAGGGTTCAGTGGCAGGCACAAACAGGGACAAGCCAGATTATAGGCAATAGGGGCAGTAGGGCAGGCCTGAGAGGAAGTATGAGGAGCTCTGTCTTTAACATGTTAAGTTTGAGTCAGCTGAGGGTCATCCAGGATGAAATAGTGGAGAGATATTCAGAGACTTTCGTCTGTACCAAAGGTCAGTGATTGAAAGGTAAATTTGTGTAAATCAGCATAGAGGTGATATTTGAACTCAAGAGATGTGATAAGGTCACCTAGAGAGAGTGTGTAAAGTGAAAAGGGAAGAGATAGGACGGAATGGGGTCAAGAGGGCAAGTGGTAAATACTTTTCTGCTCTTCTCTTTAGATCCCATTATAATACACCGAAAAGATTACATCTAAGGAGATAGCCTTGCTGTACTCACCCAAGTCTATGGTGCACAGCCACATGTTTGATAGATGGCCATTTTTGTCTAATGTCTGAGCAGATTTTCCTGATTTCCATTTCTGCCATAGGTGTATATGCTTCATACTCTAGACGTACAACCTTATTTCCTTCAAAACTATTTCTTGTGGTCCCTGAAAGACAGATATCAGGGGATAAAAACATAAGCATAGGTAAGGGGGAGATGGGTGCTCCAACCGCTGGGAAACTTATCACTCAATAAATCTTGAAGGACTCCAAATAGACTATGACGGAGTGGATATGTTTTCAAATGACCTGTGAGTCACCATCATGCGCCAGGATCAACAATAATGGAGGGAGCATAATAATGCTTAAGTCACCTCATATAAACCTCATAGGGATGATCAAGGTAAAGGTATTCCTCCATAATTGGTCAAAATGAATAATAAAGATATTCTTACCCACTCCTGCAGTCTCTGGTAGTCCACTGTGGCGTGCCAGCCGTAGAGGTAGAAATCCAGAGCAACAGACAAAAAGAAAAACAGCGCACTGCAGGGAGTCAGGTGGTGAAAAGTAAAATCCTATTTATTCAGCACAAAGGCAATAAAAACATCACCCCATGAGGGGAACAAAAGAGGATTTTGTTCCCCACCTGAGGTGATGTTTTTATTGCCTTTGTGCTGAATAAATAGATTTTACTTTTCACCACCTGACTCCCTGGCAGTGTGCTGTTTTCCTTTTTTTCTGTTGATAAAAACATAAGCATATTGAAGAATATGTCATTTATATTATAGGGTAAGCAGTGTAGAATTTCGAGCATTATTGAAAACTCTGTGCTCTGATTGGTCAAAATCGCAGGCATTATTAATTCAGTAATGGGCCGGAATTTTTGGTACCTTGCCAAGTTTTCATTTTATCCAATCAGCGTTCACTTGTGATGCAGTGAGTGAGACCAGCTCTCTGACAGAGGTGATTGGATAGGAGGCACCAGCAAGGCACTGACTCCCCCCCCTCCACCCCCTCACTGCCTGCAGAGAGCTCTGCAAAGGAGACACTGAGAAGTAAGAAGTGAGAGTTAGTGTGTGTTGCAGCATGTGTGTGTAGATGGAGAGCTGCAGAGGGTGTGTGTGAAGATGGAGAGGACTGCAGAGTGTGTTTGTATTGTGGCAGGACGGCCTCGCGGCGGGGTCAGTAAGACACTAGACACGTTGGGAAACGTTAAACTATAGTGGTTTATTAGCCACAGCAAAATAAAGTACGGGTGCACTGTCCCTTTAAAAAAGTACTTCCTAGAAATTAAAGCCTATTCCCGTTAGGGAAACTAACTCACTTCTTGAGCCCGTACTAACAGGACAGCCAGCTAATCTGGTTATGCCCAAAACATATACAACACAAAGTATAACCAATAAGTGTAATAAGTGTAATTGGGAAACGTTAAACTATAGTGGTTTATTAGCCACAGCAAAATAAAGTACGGGTGCACTGTCCCTTTAAAAAAGTACTTCCTAGAAATTAAAGCCTATTCCCGTTAGGGAAACTAACTCACTTCTTGAGCCCTTACTAACAGGACAGCCAGCTAATCTGGTTATGCCCAAAACATATGCAACACAAAGTATAACCAATAAGTGTAATAATAAAGTCTTATCTGTTGCAGCTCCAGTAGCAAACAGGAACACGGTTCCGGGGAGCAGGCTGTGTCCAGCCTCGCAGCAATGTTTATCTTTATCCTGGGTTGGGGTCCCAGCAGCAAAGCTCCTCCCAGGACTGGGGGACCAGAGCAGCAGCAGCTACGGCTTCCTAGCCGGGAGAGTTCTCTCCACCCTCACGTGGAAAAACAAGCTCACCTTGTGTGAGCAACTTCCTGCTTTTTAAAGCACTTGTTTCACTGATAGTTCAGCCCCTGTTTAATCAGTCCTCAGCTGTGCTTTCTCTGTCTGAGGAGATTAACCCTCGGTGAACTGGCTGCAGCATCTCTCCATTCACTGTCACAGCCTACTGAGTCAGTGACTCTGTCACATATCCCTCTCCCCATCGAAACATTGTCCTGTGGAGCGGCCCGTGCACCATTCTCGTGCACTAGCATCTTTATCGAAAATGTCTGACGTCGGCCCTTCCCTCCCCCCCTTTTTTTTTCTTGCCTTCCAATTTAGGCATTTTCTTTTTGGGGTAATTACCAGGCCATCTGGGCCTGAGGACTGGTACCTCACTATCTCCTTGTGTCCAGAGTCTCCTTTACCCAGTGACTGTTTGGCCTTCTCTTGTGATGACAGCAACCCTGTTTTAGCGGTGATGGTTTTTGGACCTTTCTCCCTCAGCGTACCTTCAGTGTTAGGTTCCACAATATTTATCCTTAGTACATCAACTGGGTCGGGATTCTTATTAACCCGAAGTGCACCCCATGGCACCTCTCTTTTACCATCAGCAGACTCATAGGCTTGGGCCTTTCGGTCTTGACTCTTTCCAGCGACTCTCTCAACAGAGTAAGTTAAAATCTGTGCGGTCTTTCTCTCCTTATGATCCCGGGCACACTTCCGTCTCATTCGCGGCTGTCTCTTCACAGTGGCTGCCCTCATGGCAAGGAATCCACTTTGTGTCCCCTGGGCACTGTAGTTTGATTGGATTCTTACTGTGCCAGTGCATCGCAATTTGGCCTTCGCATTCCGTGCCTTGTGGAAAGTTGACTGTAGTTCTGCAACGGTATCACGGTCATGCTTCCTGGAGTGCCTCCCTTGTTTTATCTCGACTGCCACCTTTTCCTTGGACTGCTTCAGTGACCCAAACGTCTGTCTTGGGGTTGTAAGCTTTTCCTCCAGCTTCATCTGAGAAACCTCCTGCTGGGCAGCAGTAGAGTACAACGTAGCGTCCCGCTCAGTCTTCAGAGCCTCAAGCTCCTTGACTAGGTCACACTTTTGTTTCTCCGCCATCTTGTGGCCAGCACACTCAGACTCCAGGTCCTTCCTCAGGTCTTGAAGCAGTACTTCTGCCTTTCTTCTTTCACTCAGTGCGGCTGCTAGTTCATCATCTTTAGAATTGAGTCGCGATTCTACGTCTCCTAGCAGACTCAGAGCAAGGCTTAAATCTATCTCTGTTTCTTTATTCTGGACGTGCAGCTGCTGGTGCTCCTCCTGGACCTTGTCCAGCTCCAGCTGTAGCCGGGCCCCCTCATTGGTCGTGTAGTCCAGCCGCCTGTGGATATCAGCCATCTCGGTTTCATGGTGCAATGACAGGCAGGCCACCTGACGGACAGACACCTCCTCCCTCTTGGCGCGCTGCATCTCGCGCTCAGCCATCTGCAACTTTTCAATCTGATGCTGCCAGTCCCCTCTCAGGGCCTTCACCTCTTCCCGGTGCTTACTCTCGGTTTGCATCAACGCCTGCTTCATCTTTTTGAGCTCTGCAGTTCTTGTTGCTAGGATCGCTGCTGCTTCTGTTTCCCAGGCCTCTTTCTCCTTGATATACTGACTCATTGGGATGGCACTGCTTCTCCAGCTCTTGCTTCAGTCTTTGGACCTTCTCATGTTCCCTCTCACACAGAGTCACTTGGCTTCTAAGCTCCGCCTCCAGCGATGCGCTTGTGGCGCTCAACGTGATCTTCAGCTGCTCCAGGGCGAGGCATTCTTTTTCCAGCATTTTCTCTGCATTCTGCAGAGCAGCCTGTACTTCTAATTTTTCTTGCGCCAATTGCATCTTCACTTTCTGCGCTTGGTGAAGCTTCCCAGTCCCATCACTGACCTGACCAGTCAGGTTTAAAACCTCTTCTTTCAGGTTTATATTCTCCATTTTCACAGTCTCTATATCCCTTAGGACCGTCTCATTGGCTTTCTTCAAAGTACCCAGCTCTGTAGTTAGACAGTGGCCCTCCTGGCGTGAGAGCTCCAGCTCTGTTTTGAGCGCGCTAACTTCTTGGTGAGAAACTTCTAAGTCTTTGATGAAGTTTTGCACATCTCTCTGGGACATCTGATAGCACAGTCTCCAGTCAGGACTTGTTCTCTCTGATTCCATGTTAGCAATTGCGGTGTTGGCCGTATCCAAACTTGTCTTCAGCTCCTCCAACTCACTCCGTAAGAGACGCTCTGTTTTCTTTAACACCTCATACTCAAGTATAGCTGGGAGTATACACTTCTGTACCTCGGCGTTTGCTTCTCGCTCCCTATTCAATTGTTCCTGCAAGACATCATAATCACGGTGGGCAGTCTGGAGTGCAGAAATTAAGGCCTCTTTTACCTGGATCAAGGATTCAGCTTTCCTTTGCTCCTCCTTTTCCTTTGCCACCGTTCCTGTGACAATTCTGCCCATCACTCCGGTCTGCAGCACATCTCGGTGGCTTGCTGATGCCTGTTGTCCTGATACCGCAGGCTCAAGTGGTTCGGTCACTTTCTCGGTGACTTGAAAAATATTTTTCTTCTTTCTCTTTGTTTTATTAGTTCCAGTGACATCAGTGGTACTGGGCACACACACACTGGTCACTTTTGCAGCTTTCATCTGCGGGTACATCTCTCTTCTCGGGGTCACATATGCGTCATCATCAGAATCATCATATGGCCTGAAGGGACACTGTTTTGTATGGTTATGTACATTGCAAAACTGACAAATGATGGCGGCCATTTTAAAACCCCGTTTTTTTTGTTTGTTTTTTTTCACACCCGACGAGGCAGACTTTGCGCAACACACGTAAGTTGTTCTTGCTTTACAATATTTGAACCTTCTGGGTTCTTCTTAGGGCAACTTCTTTGCAAAAATCCATTTTCACTTTCTTTTTTACCAGACAGGGCAAATTTTACCTCACAGCACTTGCTAGCTGCAAATTCACTCACTTCAGCAAAAGGCATTAGCTTTACACAGCAATCCTTTCATACCCGACGGGGCAAAATTTACACTCAGCGCTTGCTAGCTGTAACTTCCATGCTTCAGCAAAAATCATTTTTTTTTTTTCGCTTGAGTTCAGTGTCAACACATCTTCATCTACTGACCCCCAGAGGTGTAGCATCCCACTTCTGACACCACCTGTGGCAGGACGGCCTCGCGGCGGGGTCAGTAAGACACTAGACATGTTGGGAAACGTTAAACTATAGTGGTTTATTAGCCACAGCAAAATAAAGTACGGTGCACTGTCCCTTAAAAAAAGTACTTCCTAGAAATTAAAGCCTATTCCCGTTAGGGAAACTAACTCACTTCTTGAGCCCTTACTAACAGGACAGCCAGCTAATCTGGTTATGCCCAAAACATATGCAACACAAAGTATAACCAATAAGTGTAATAATAAAGTCTTATCTGTTGCAGCTCCAGTAGCAAACAGGAACACGGTTCCGGGGAGCAGGCTGTGTCCAGCCTCGCAGCAATGTTTATCTTTATCCTGGGTTGGGGTCCCAGCTGGTCCCAGCAGCAAAGCTCCTCGCAGGACTGGGAGACCAGAGCAGCAGCAGCTACGGCTTCCTAGCCGGGAGAGTTCTCTCCACCCTCACGTGGAAAAACAAGCTCACCTTGTGTGAGCAACTTCCTGCTTTTTAAAGCACTTGTTTCACTGATAGTTCAGCCCCTGTTTAATCAGTCCTCAGCTGTGCTTTCTCTGTCTGAGGAGATTAACCCTCGGTGAACTGGCTGCAGCATCTCTCCATTCACTGTCACAGCCTACTGAGTCAGTGACTCTATCACAGTATGTATAGAGATGGAGCTGCAGTGTGTGTTTGTGTGTATAAGGGGAGCTACATATAGCTTCCCCATTTTGGCTTTATTTTTGTTAAATAAATCATGACACGGTGGAATATGTCATGTGATGTTGTTCATCTGAAGTTGTATTTACCTCATTTTAAGACCTGCAACGGAACAGATGATTGTTATTATGTCCTGATATGTAAAATCATAGAATTCAAAGAGGGTGTACTTTCTTTTTCACACAAATGTGTGTGTGTGTATATTTATATATATATATATATATCAAATGGAAATATTCCTGTATGCTCATTTGCATGTCTTAGACAGGTCTGCAACCCCGCCTTTCACCATTATCACCCAGCACACTGTACTTCCACTGCAGCAAGGGCTTCTGGGAAATGACATGCAAATAATAATAATAATAATAATAATAATAGCATGTTCTTTTATAGCGCTGCTAGTTTTTACGTAGCGCTTTACAGAGACATTTTGCAGGCACAGGTCCCTGCTCCGTGGAGCTTACAATCTATTTTTTGGTGCCTGAGGCACCGGGAGATAAAGTGACTTGCCCAAGGTCACAAGGAGCCGACACCGGGAATTGAACCAGGCTCAGTGCCAGTCAGTGTCTTTACTCACTGAGCCACTCCTTCTCTCACACAGACACACAGTGTCACCTTTTGCTTCAAAACCATTTTTAACATGGTTCCCTATAGGCTTAAGCTTGCTGCATGGTCGCAGTTTTAAGAACAGCCAGGGTTAACCAACCCCACACTGATGAGACCCATTAAGGTCAAAGCGGCTGTCTGTGGGTGGGTTTTCTGGCTATGCATCTTAACCCTGGCTGTGTATATATGTGTGTATATATATATCACTGCAGCCCTCCACCCTCTAGACTCAGAAAACACACACACACCAGCCCCCCTCTATACCCACAAATATACACTGCAGCCCCCTGTAAACCCACAAAACTGCAGACACACACACCAAAACACACTCTGCAGCCTTCCTCCACCCTCTACACTCACAAAACACACTGCAGTCACAAACACCAACAAATCAGACTGCTGAACCCCTCTACATCCACAAAACACACAGCAACAGCCCCCTCTACACCCACTGCAGCCCTCATGTAAACCCACACACTGCAGACACACACAAACACACACAACACTCTGCACCCCTCCTCCATCCACAAAATACACACTGCAGACACACACAAACCAACAGCTTTACATCCACAATGCACACACCAGCAGTCCCCTCTCTACACCCACTGCAACCCCCCTGTAAACCCACACACACCAACAAAACACTCTGCACCCCTCCTCCATCCACAAAACACACACACTGCAGCCCCCCTCTACACCCAAAACACACACACGCACACCAATAAAACACTCTGCTGGCCCCCTTTACACCCACACATTTTAACCAACCAGAGAGCAGTGATTCCAATAGAATTTAACAGCTTTAGCCTATAATTAAGTAATAATCCCTGAAGAACAGGGCATTACTGGCCAATAATGCCCTGGCTGGAAGAGTTGAAGGCCCGAGGACAGTATTATCCTCCTGATCTATAGGATTTCTGACTTAGTTAGTTGGAATATGTATTATACCAGCATTATATCTTTCTACTTACCTATAAAGATGGATACAGCCCCACAGCATGGGGAAATCACCAACTGGGAAACGTCATCTGTTGAGAGTTTTTCATGAGTTACTTTAATGAAATTTCTAGGCTCATCCTCACCTTCGTCCATAGCCAATGAAATCTAAAATGTAAGAACATAGTGCACATAAACAAAAGTATTATTGTAATTTAAGGATCATAATAATCCTTTAACTCAGACTGTGCTGGAAAAGCTATGTAAAACGTCAGGCATAAGTTTATAGGGGTCCATGTTAACATGGATAAGAAACAAAAAGTGACACGCTGCGAGTGGTCATTTTTATGTTATTACCCAGAATCCCTGGCTGCAGTGGAAACACTGTATGCTGAGTGATTATGAGGGGAAGCAGGTTTGTGGACCTGTCTGAGACCCATGAATGTGCTCATAAGTGGTCTTTTGATTTGCTGTATGGTGGAGCATATTTGATAGAAAAAATGTCCGGGTACTGTAACTTTAAGGGAGCTTAGAGTGCTTTGGTGGTTAAAATGATCATAATGCAGATAATCTGTACACACTTCAACCTCCCCCATCTCTTACGTCTAGGAGAAAAGGGAACTAGAATAGCCATCAACTATGCAGAATCCGTCTATCTAGTGTTGTTTTGTGTTGCCTTCTCTATCTTCCATATAAAACCCACATTAAAATCCAACAGGAGTCACCTCCAAAACAACAAGTTTCCATGTTTCTATTTGAAAAGAGCTAGAGTGATATGGGGAAAAAATGCAGTCCCCCAAAAAGATAACTACTGTATGCTGTAAAAATAGCTCAATGTGATGCTCTTAAGAGTAAATTACCAATCATATTGTTATTTTTCCATAGTTGTTTTTCTTTAAAAGATATGCAGGACAGTGCTTGCATGGTAACCTCAGCTGCTTCTTCTGGCTTTCGCTAACCCATCAACAAGTACAGAGCTGTCTGCTTGCAGACTTCATATAGCCTAATCAAAACGATGCACTCTTCTCTCGAGTGTCTCTGATAAAACAGTTTGAAGTCTTACAGATGTGAGAGAGCTATTTAAACTAACTATTTTAATTATTATAACTGTTTGGAATAGTTAGGCAACACATGAATAATGATTCTCTGGCCCATGTCATTGTCCACCACCGGCTTATATGTTGGGCACTGAATTCATGTGATTCCAGTACCATTTAAATTTAAACTAAGAGGATATATTTTTAATTACAATGTCATATTAACAGGGCATTGAAAATAAAAATAAAAAAACTTGTGGAAGTGGAAAATTAGGCATAACGTGGTGCTGAAAAACCACGGCGGTCCTACTGCACCGACACACTTTATTCGAGCAAATACCCAGTATGTACCTGGCAGATACCTGGAATGCGCCGCTCCTCACCTCTGACAAGCCCCGTTGCGTTTGCCTTCCCAGCCTGGGTTCATGCCTGGCTGACGGGCGGCTGATCTGTTAAATGATAATGATTAGGATTTAATAGGCTGCAATGCTTCGCGTGTCTACCAGATGGCATAAATTCATGAATTGTAATGCAGTATATATATATATACTGTGCAGTATTGCAGCCAGCGGGAATAAAATGCTTCAATCCCTGCCTGGAAAATAACCCAATGCACTCGGGCAGAAAACAGTCACAAACCTCAATACACCCGGGTATACCCGAATTCGTGGGACTAGCCGAGCTCAAATAAAGTGTGTCGCCAGTGTAGAACCACTTCACGAGCAGAAATATTCATCGCTGCTGCGCTGAAGTAACCCATTGCCTTAAATTGTAATCTGTTGAAATTAATGGGGCTCCCATTCAGAATCATAGTCGCCCACAGTGCGACCGTGGCAGACACTGTGTCCTGCACCACAGACTTTCACTTTTGTGGCAACACCACCAGAGACAGTAGGTCTAGCTGCACCTGTAGCTTCTTTTGTAATGTTGTAAAGCACTGCATATTATAATTATTTAATTACCGGTATATTGTTGGCGCTATATAAATAAAATTATACATACATACATACATACAGTACACACAAGTCTATGGGAATTTCTGTGCAGTAGTGTCGAATTGTCACGATTGCACTTTAATGAATAAGCCCCAAACTGAGAAATGGAGAACGGATAAACCAAAATACTTTAAAACATACCAAAAAGTATTAAGAGCTAGCCCCCACTGATAGGTGGAATAACAGCAACCTCGTCACCAGGATGCAGAATTAGAAGCTCATCACCAATGACAACATATTCCTGACGAACAGCAAGGACCACTTGATCACGTATGACACAGAGTCTAAGGGAAAAATAATAACCAGTAAAAGAATTTCAAACTCCATGACAAGCTTTGTTGACATCACAAAGAGGAAATTAACTTTTCAAAACCTTTATAGGAAACATGGATGGTGCGCAAAACCACATAACTGTTTTATAATGAAGCATTACAATACTTGCATGGAGTGCAGAATATGGTTACCATGGTCTGCCTTACTCTGCCAACCAATAAAAAGCCACAATGACATGGAAAGATGATGCCACGGTCTTATATTGGTGACAAAATGAACTCAAATGACCACAGTTTACAGAATGTATTTAGTTAGTGTTTTAAAGAGCAAAATAATCAACCTGTATTATTTTTATTTAGGCGAAAACTAGGTTACAAAACATAAAATTCAGACTGCAAAGATCGGGAAGTCCCAGGAGCTGAAACTTATGTGATTCACTTCCGAAGTTCCCCTGATTCTTACACATTAAAAAAACAATACATTCAACTTGAAATGTACCTTTAATAGAAATCTGTTTCACCCCATGTTTTTTTAGACAAGCTAACAACATTTATACAATAAAACTAAATAGATTTACTAGAGCAAAAGTTTTTCTATATTCTGTTTAATGTTTTACCTTGGATGGCAATGAACAAGCTCGTCCCAGAGCTGCTGAGATGTGAGTTCTTGTGATACTTTAATAGTTTCTGAACGAACCCCTGTTAATTCAGCACTCTTGGCAAAGTACAACACTACAACCTTTAAGAAAGAAAGAGAAAAGATAATAACCTTTAAAGATGATTCAGAACTAACTGGCCAACTGTACAGCTAAAAAGACCCCTATACAATATGCAGTAAAGCGCTGCATTGTGCTGAAGAAGAAATGAACTCCGTTAAAATAAATGGGCCACAATTATTCTCCAGCATGGGAAGAGACAGATTGGCCCTTAACCTACTGCTGTAGAAGTAAATGTACGTTTTGGCTTATTGAGCAATAGTATGCTCGTGCCCTGATTGTGGATGTTAATCATTCAGTTCTCCAGTGTCTGAGGGTCTTGGACCACACTGGACTTGAAACAAATACAGTGAACAAGCAGGACTGCATTAAAGTGCATTGTCCATTGTATTGTTCAACTGCCCATCATCGTAGGGGCAGCTATTCGTTCTTCATCGCCTGTACAGATCAAGGCAATATCATTTAAATGTTACTTTATTTTTTATTTTTGAGAGGGTGTGGGAAGATATTCACTAAGCAGTGCTAAGCTACAAGACACCTTATACTTGAATGTGCCACAAGTGCATTAACTAAGCACAGCTTGGTAAATATGGGTTTAAATACCCAGACTGACAGACTGTCCTGGAATAATGGCGTTGCATAATCATACTCAGTATTGCTATTTCCATAGTTTTTATTGTCAGAGAAGAGGTCACAAACATGCTGCTGCTACAGAATGTATTCAGGATGTGTATATATACGTGTATATATATATATATATATGTGTGTGTGTGTGTATAATCGCAGCCAGTGTGGCAAAACTAACATTAACCCAGGTGCTTGCTCTGCAAGTGGTTTCATTGTCTTATTTTACAGCAACATATTCTGCGACAAGTCTGCCCAGGAACATACAACATTAAGTTATTGTCAAGGTTTAAAATAAGCATGTCATTTACAAACATAGTGAACTGTTGCTACATACTTAAGTTATTTAAATATAAACTATAAAACAAATGCACAACTAAAAGTCTGTAGCCTATAACCGAACAAACTATTCCTTAACATTTGTATTGAAATACATTTTGTTCTTTAAACATACTGTTATACAATATTTGTTATATAACTTTGCACATGTTGTCTGTAATAACCATTAGTAGTGAGTGCTCCTGCACCTGCTGCGTTTCACATACAACACACAGATGTAATATATAGATGCAATTGTTACTAAATTGTAGGGACTACTCTATAAACCCACTTTATGTTATTACATATTTAAGAAATGAATCCCCTACCTCACAACTCATGAAGGCAAAGGACAGAATCAGATCACAGGATTAAACAGGAGGCTGTCAGATCTCCAGAATACAGTGGATCTCACCTCACAGTATACAGTCAGATCTGCAGACCTCACAGTATACAGTCAGATCTCTAGACCTCACAGTATACAGTCAGATCTCTAGACCTCACAGTATACAGTCAGATCTCTAGACCTCACAGTATACTGAACCTTGGATCTCCCTTCGCCGCAGTGACTGGAATGCAGGAAGCCTGCAATGTGTGGAATCGCAGTGAGAGCTCTTTGCTGATTGGTCACTCTACACAGTTCCTGATACACACTGCATTCTTCCTTCTGATTGTTCAGTGTTAATTCCCACCCACTTAACCCTTTAAAACCTGATTATTGTTAAAGAAAACATTCTGTAAACTGAATTTTTATGCAGCTCTGCAAAGAAGAAAAAATAGTCCGTTTAAATGTTGTCCAGTATGTTTAACATGGGGTTACTGTAGGTGATGCCCACCCCACGTCTCACTGGCAAAGCGGGCAATTGAGTTACAGTAACAGTAGTGTTCGTGACTGCTAATTTCCACCAAACATCAATAAACAGAACAGGTTTATTTGGTATGCGAAGTATAAGCCAGCTCTGAGCCAGCTGTTCTTAGCTGGCCTCTCAGCAGGGTCAGCAATTGCAGGGCCTTAATATCCTGTTCAATGTATGTTTTTATCCTCCATAAGAGGAATAGGAGAAAATGAAGTGCACTAGAGGGCTAAACTTGACTACAATATTTGTTAGCCCCAGACTAATGTTGGTGAACCCCCAAAAGGGTATAGGAATAGGATCAATCACCTGGTCAGATCATGCTCCAAAACAGTATACATGCTATTAAAGACACCACTGATAAATCTAAGGCAATTTTAATGGTGCTTCAATGATTCCCTACTGAACCACTCAGAAATAAATCTAAATCAAAAAGGCACTTGAGGACTATTTTAACAATAAAGGAGCAAGTCAAGCACTTAAAAAAAAATATTATTTGTCTTTACACAGGATTGGAGCGGAGGGTCTACAGAGCTGAACCCCATTAATTTCAGCTGTGGGGACCCCCTGGTACCAGAGATAATTTAAATAGGGTTGCCAGGTGTCCGGTTTTCAACTGGACAGGGCGGTAATTCTGATGCCTGTCCAATAGAAAATCGGAGGTAATGGCGATGCATGACCAGGAGCATCTGAAACAAGGCAAATAGAAGTTTACAGAGGCCCTGCAGCTCCTCCGGCATTAATTTAAATGTACTTGGGAAACGTATGGGGGACTCTGTAAACCCCGCGCCCCCCGCAGCGTGTCTGCCCACTTTGCATACCGCTGAAATAACCCATGACCCCTTATAGATTGCAAGGATTTTTCCATCTTTTATACACTCATCTCTATAACCTTAAAGCTGCAGTTCAAGAAATATCCTACATGTGTGTTTTTTAAATAAATTAGTTCTGTACTATAAGAAAATACTTGTAACATTTAAAAAAAAAACATATTTAATGTATTCTAATGTAACAAGCATTTTTGTTTCTATAGCAACCATTTACAAAGTCACATCGTCTTCTTCTTCTGAGACAAGCTCTGGCACACCCCTTTTGCCCTCTCTCTAGCAGTGCACCAATTGCATCTAGTGCCTGCCTGGTCACATGATCTTCCACACAGAACTTTGCATCTTGGGTACTCATGTGTACTGTGACTTGAGGAATCGTTTTTTACGAAGAGGCTATAAGAACAAAGATTTGTCTGAAGCTTTTGAATATGCACTTTCAGTAGATTGTATTGTATGTCTTTATTTATATAGCGCCATTAATGTACATAGCGCTTCACAGTAGTAATACATGTGGTAATCAAATAACAGATAATGTAAATAACAGATCATGGGAATAAGTGCTTCAGACATAAAAGTAACATTAAGGAAGAGGAGTCCCTGCTCCGAGGAGCTTACAGTCTAATTGGTAGGTAGGGAGAACGTACAGAGACAGTAGGAGGGTGTTCTGGTAAGTGCGTCTGCAGGGGACCAAGCTTTATGTATCATGTGTTCAGTATTATACATAGGGCTATTCATATGCTTCTTTAAGCAAGTGTGTTTAAGGTGGGTCTTAAAGGTGGATCGAGAGGGTGCTAGTCGGGTACTGAGGGGAAGGGCATTCCAGAGGTGTGGGGCAGTCAGTTAAAAAGGTTTAAGGCGGGAGAGGGCTTTAGATACAAAGGGGGTAGAGAGAAGACATCCTTGAGAAGAACGAAGAGTCTGGATGGTGCATAACGAGAAATTAGGGCTGAGATGTAAGGAGGGGCAGAAGAGTGTAAAGCTTTAAAAGTGAGGAGAATAATGGAGTGTGAGATGCAGTATCTGATCGGAAGCCAGGAGAGGGATTTCATGAGGGGAGATGCTGAGACAGATCTACAGTAGGAAAGAGTAGATTGATTCTGGCAGCAGCGTTTAGGATAGATTGTAGGGGAGACAGGTGAGAGGCAGGAAGGCTGGACAGCAAGAGGTTACAGTAATCAAGACGGGAGAGAATGAGGGCTTGAGTCAGAGTTTTAGCAGTCGAGCAACAGAGGAAAGGGCGTATCTTTGTTATATTGCGGAGGAAAAAGCAACAGGTTTTAGATATGTTTTGAATGTGAGGGGCGAATGTGAGGGAGGAGTCGAGTGTGACCCCTAGGCAGCGTGCTTGGCTACTGGGTGAATGATCGTAGTTCCAACAGTAATGTGGAAGGAGGAAGTAGGGCCAGGTTTGGGAGGAAGTACACTACCGACACACTTTATTGAAGTGTGGTCGGTACCGCAAGCCGGGAAATCTCCCGGCTTGCTAGTGGCCGCCCCTCGGCGTGCCGCGCGTCATAGACGCGCGGTCACGCGTCATCGGGAGCGTGCGCCCCCTGCACGCGTGTCCAGGGGCTCCCCGAGGGAGCCCTGGTGTCCCGCGATCGCGGGACAGCGGCAGGGGGTTCCGGGGGACCCGGCGGACCCGGCAGCGGTAGGGAGAGCGCCCCGATCGGAGGGCGCTCTTCCGCTGCTTCGGCGTGCGCCCGTCACACTCGGGCGCGCGCCAGGCTACTGCTGCGGCACAGAACGGGCAAATGCTCGAATAAACTGTGCCGCAGCAGTATGAGGAGCTCTGTTTTAGCCATGTTGAGTTTAAGGCGGCGGAAGCCATCCAGGATGATATAGCAGAGACATTCAGAAACTTTGGTTTGTACAGCAGGTGTAAGGTCGGGTGTTGAAAAGTATATTTGTGTGTCGTCAGCATAGAGGTGATATTTAAACCCAAAAGATGTTATTAGGTCACCTAGAAAGAGTGTGTACAGTGAAAAGAGAAGATGTCCCAGGACAGAGCCCTGGGGTACCCCCACATCAATAGAGGAGGAGGTGTTAGCAGAAGAGACACTGAAAGTACGATGGGAGAGGTAGGAAGAGATCCAGGATAGAGCTTAGTTCCGAATACCAAGAGTACGGAGAATGTGACTAGGTCCCAGGACAGGGCCCTGGGTTACCCCCCCCCCCCATAGAGATTGATAGAGGAGGAAGTGTTAGCAGAAGAGACACTGAAAGTATGATGGGAGAGGTAAGAGGAGATCCAGGATAGAGCTTTTTTACGAATACCAAGAGTATGGAGAATGGGAAGGTAAAGAGAGTGGTCCACAGTATCAAATGCTGCAGAGTGGTCGAGTAATATGAGCAGAGTGTAATGACCTCTGTCTTTGGCAGCATGGAGGTCATTAGTTATTCAGGGAGGGCTTTTTCGATGGAGTGAGCAGTGTTCAAGGAGGAGGGAGACAGGCCGATAGTTAGAAAGACAGGGAGGGTCAAGCTTGCTGTTTTTTAGTAATGGTATGACTGTTGCATGTTTGAAGGAGTAGGGAAATGTACCAGAGTAGAGGGAGGAGTTACAAATGTGTGTGAGCATAGGGATTATAGTAGGAGCAAGAGGTTTTAGGAGATGGGAGGGAATGGAGTCAAGAGGGCAAGTATTAGGCCTCGGTCCCGCTGCGCTCGGTGGCGCGTGCGGCCACACGCGAGTTCCCCACCAGCAGGGGAATCCTGCGGAGCCGGTCCCGGTCCCCCCTGGCTGCACAGCTTACTACACGCTGTGGCGCGTCAGCCGCTATGGGACAAAAGAGAATGGTGATCCCTAGCGTTGACGCGTCACGTGGTGTGGCTGTGAGCCAATGGGGAGGGGAGGCTTCGGGAGGAGGAGAGGCTTCGGGGAGCGGGGAGGAGTGTGGAGTGAAAGCAGCGTGAGTGCGTGTCTGTGTGTATGTGTGTGCCTGAGTGCGTGAGTGCCTGCCTCTGTCTGTGTGTGTGTGTATGAGTGCGTGAGTGCCTGCCTGTGTGTGTGTATGTGTGTGCCTGTGTGTGTGCGCGTGTGTGTGTGTGTATATGAGTGCCTGCGTGTGTGTGTGTGTGTATAATTGTGTGTGTGTGTGTTGCTTTCCATCAGCAGCTCCAGCCCGAGCCCGTGCAGGGAGGGAGGGGGGGAGAGTAGCAGGTTCCTCCGCTCAAGCCACGCCCCCCCTCCCTGTCAAGCCTCCCACTCCCGCCCACCTCCCGCTCCGGCCCCCGCTCCCTACAGACTGCATATCGCGGTCTGTGTATGTCAGCGCCCCGCCTGTCTGCAGTGCGGGCGTGCTGACTCTGGGAGCGGGGCCTTAGCCTTAGAGGGAGAAGAGGAGATCAGCAGTGACACATCCTCCTCTGTGATAGCGGAAAAAGAGTCAAGGAAGGCAGGAGGAGAGTTAGGAAGAGGTGTAGGATGGGAGGAGGAAACAGAGGGGATGTCCTGCCGTATGGATTCCACCTTTTCCTTGAAATAGTCAGCAAAGTCCTCAGGTGAGATGGAGGGGGAAGAAGAAGCATCTGAGAGTGGTCTAAGTAGGGAGTCAAACTTATGATATGTTGTCTCACATTTGATGGTTTTCTGTACAGTAGGAGAGTAGGGATGGTTTTGGACAGATTTATTTAAATTGGTTATCTTTATAGAGGAATGATAATAGATGTTTGGCTATTTTGTGCAGGAATTATAGTTGGGTATAGTGGGTAACAACTATGGGTACCCGGTTATCTTCCTCTATCTGTTTGCATTGAACGTTTTTTCTGTGCATGCTGGTGATTGTATATTTGGTTTTATTTGATTTTAGGGTTGCAACCTTCATTTATGAAGTTTCTCCTCAGTTTATCATGATGCTTTTCCCTGTCTGAAGTACTGTATCTGAGCAAATCCAGTTTCGTATCGTATGGCTTGGCTATAAAGGATAGAGTGTTTTGGGTGTCTGGGGTGAAAGCTATCATAACTTAGATATGTAGGCCGGTCTGTGGGTTTTTGGTATAGGGATGTCTTAATGTAGATTGTGGTGTCGAGAAAATGAATACTGTATGTTTGTGGGAATGGTTCAGTTTAAGGATAATGGTGGGCTAAAATGAATTAAACCTTTTATGGAATTTCATGAGATCCTGTTCACTGGCAGTCCAAATATTTAGGATATCATCTGTGTAGCGAAAATAAGCCAGTGGTTTGGTAGACAAGAATTTTTTTCAAACTTTGCCACGAACAAATGTGTGTATTGAGGGGTCATCCTTGTGCCCATGCTTATCCAAATATTTTGTAAGTACAGTAGATGTTTTCACCAAAAGAGAAGTCATTGTGTAAGTAAGAGTTTGGTTATTTGGAAAACAATACCTACAGTACTCACAATTCTATAATTGTGGGTAGATCGTATTGATCAAGGTATTCTTGGCATGCTGCTACAGTTGGCCATCTTTGTGGGGAATGTTGATACAGAGGGATTTCACAGCCATAGTAGCCAAGATTGTTCCTTCTGGTAAAGGACCAATTGCAGCTAACTTGTTCAGCAGGCCAGTAGTGTCCTGTAGGTAGCAAGTTGTATTTGTTTACTAAGGCTTTCAGAATGTTTTCTACCCAGCCAGACATATATCCAGTGTGTGCATATACCAGAGATGATCGTTTGCCTGGGTACCCCTCTTTGGGTATTTTGGGAAGCATGTAGAAACAACCTTATTTTTGATTATCTCGCATTAGGCCCTGCATGTGATTTGAGTTCTGTGGAGGGGATGTCTTTGATGATCCTTGTCAGTTCCTTTAGTATATGTATGGTTGGGATCTTTCTGTAGTTTGGAGTAATGTCTAATGTCAGTGTAAGGAATCCGCTCCTGGCTTTGATTATAGCCTTGCAGACCTCTGCAGTTACAAAGGCTTCCTCTGGCAATCAATGGCACATGTGCAGCTTCATTGCAGCTTCAGCCCTGTGCTCCGTCATTGGAGGAATGCTCACACACCCTCCCCCTGTGATTGGATCTCCGCCTTTTATATGCTGGGCTTTGGCACTGTGTCAGTGCCGAGCATAATCCTTCTCTGGACGTTACTGTCTCTGCCACAAGCCGCCTGGCTTGTCACCTTGTCTCCTGGTGTACTAAAATCTCTAAGGCTGCGTCCATGGATACTGCTTGCGGGCAGAGGCGCGCTGAGGCTAAGGGAAAGCGGGTACTTTCCCTGGCCTTAGACAGCGTGCCGTCCGGGGGTGTGTCGGCGGGCGGGACAGTGACGTCACGGAGCGCGAAAATGTAAAATTCTGCTAAGACTTACGCTTCCGCACGCTTGCGGAAGCGTAAGCGAGCCCCTGCTAAAGCCGCTCTCATTGCGGCTGCAGGGGCTCAGTGCCGAGTGTGAGCGCTCCTCAGCATGCCTCCGCCCGCCAGCACTAACCATGGACGCAGCCTAATTCTTGTTAGTAGTTCCTGAGTTCCTGAGGCCTGCTGCTACTCTCCATGCAGAGGCCTGAGTATCCTGAGGCCTGCTGCTAATCTCCATGCAGAGGCCTGTGTTTCCTGAGTATCCTGAGGCCTGCTGCTACTCTCCACGTAGAGGCCTGTGTTCCCGTGTATCCTGAGGCCTGCTGCTACTCTCCACGTAGAGGCGTGTTCCAGACTCCTGTGCTGGAGCGTTGGTTTGCCAGCACTGGTTCCTGGTACCTGCTGCATTCTCCCCTAGCAGCGGTTACCAGTCGTTTCCTGAGGCCTGCTGCTATTCTCCATGCAGATGCCTGCTTTGGACTTCTGTGCTGAAGCGTTGTTTTTTTCCCCGACGCTGCCCCGCGGTGTACTTCGGCCAGCCTGCTTTTTCCACCTGCTGAGACCGGCGTCATGGGCCGAGGCCGCTCCTCGCGCAGAGGCCACTCCCACGCTCACGCTCCTAAGCTGAAGCGGGGAACTCCTGTCTACCTGTTGCCGAACTCCTGCTTGAATAATGACGATGCTGCCTTCTTAAATCCTGACCCTGCTATGTACGACTATGAACTGCGCACTCCGGATCAGTCTGCGCGGACTAAGGTCGGTGATTATATAACCCCACCTCAGCCCCGCGGTCCGGTCCCGGTTTGTGGCGAGCACAATGGTAACAGTATGCTCGGCCACACATAACAAGACCGCGCCGTGGCGGGGGTTGGTAAATGTTTAACTGTACCTATGTCCCAGGCTGCGGACCAGTCCCTGTTTGGAAGACCATACCTGTTTGAGAGACTGCCTCCGCCTGAGAGTGCGTTCTTGTATGAAGGTTTAACCCCTCAGGAAAGAATGATTCGTAAAGAACTCCTTACTAGATCTCAGCAATTTTAAGAGGAAAGAAAGTCTCAACAGGCTCTGCTCTCCAATGGCACCGTGTTTTTTCCACCTCAGATTGAAAGACTCTAGATTAGATTCTAGATGCCGCCCGTGTGTTATACCAAGATTTTGACCTAATCATAAGTGAGCGGGACCCTCTTCTCGCTGCCTACGCACTTTCTAATCACAAGTTATTTTCTGCCAACCTTGTTACTAAACCCGTGGGGGTACACCCCCTCCTAAGAATGGCCAAACCATCTCCCTGTCGCTGCCCACTAAGGAAGAAGCTGCCACGGTCCCTAGTCCTGAGTTTACCTCCCTGGGTTCTGTCCCCGAGGTTATTCCTGTCTTAACCCCTGCTTGTCAGGCCTATGAGTCCCCCATTGTAAATCCCTGCATTCCCTAGGTCAGTGTGTCTTTCCTAGCACCAGAGAATGAACCCCTGTTTGCCCTCACTTTCTAACTCAGAATTTCTAAGCTCTGTCCCCGAGGTTATTTCTGTTCTAACCCCTGCTAGTCTGCTGTGTCAGGTCCCCATTGTTAACCCTTGTATTCCGCAGACTAATGTTATGTCCCTAGGGTCTGAGGCTGAATCCCCTATGACCCCACTTTCGGTGGCTAACTTCTCTTTTTCTGACTTTCAGGCACAGCCTGACTTAACCCTTGTGAGTTCTCCACCCCCAAATCTGACAGTAGATCTTGCACGTAATGCCTTCCCCAAAGTTCTAGTTGCTGAGCCCTTGGAGCCTCATTACTGTAACCCCCCTGGCTCAGCTAAAGTTCCCGCTGCCGCGCTTCCTGAAACTTTTGCTAAATTGCTGGTCCTAGTTAAGAGTATTGTTCATGAGTCTGTTTCAGCCTTAAGCTTGTTCACAGAATACCCTTTCCCAGGTATTTCTCCTTTCCCCTTCTGTTAGTCAGAGAGCTGAAATCCCTGCTTCAGAGTATAGCTCTCTTTTCGTGGATTCCGCCTTTGTGGCTGATTTCCCAGACACGTCTCCTCAAGTAACCACTTCTGAGACCAGCGTATCTGTTGTTGCTCCCTTAGTACAATTACAGTCAGGCCCCTCCTTTTTGGAGGATCAGGTTTTCAAATCTAAAACTCCCTCTACCCCGGATTTTGTAAACCTGCAGTCCCCTCTCACTGTAGTTAAAAGTTCTCCAGCAGCCGCTGAGTTAAGCTCTGCCGCTACTAAATCTTCTGTTGTAAGAGCAGCCTTCACTAGCTCACTTCCGTTTGTCCTATTTGTTATGCCTGTTCCCAATGTTTTTCCTCCTCTGTCTCAGAGTGTTGCTATTCCTGTCCTTGACTCTAAGTCTGCCCCCTTGGAACCTGTGACAGCTATTAGCCCCCCTTCTACGGCCCCTTGGGTTTCACTTCAGAGATCAGCTTATCTGCCCCTGATCCCTTACTACGCTCTGAGTCTCCCCTTACGGCTTCTAATTTCTCCCCAGCACCTCCTGTGTTAACCCGTGCCTTCTCCCTAACTCGTGAGGTAGAGCCTGACTGCCTGCCCTCCACCTCTGCTGTAGTCTGTGAGATACCTATCACCTTTGCTAAAATTCCCATTTTGCAAGGTATTTCTCCTATTAAGTCTGTGATGCCTGCAATTCCTTTAATTGATCCCGAGACCCCAGCCACTGAGCCTCCCATGGAGTCTGATGCCCTCACTAGGGATTCTCAGAAACCCAAGTCAGAAACAAGCGCAGTCTCCCCTAATTCCTTAGATGTACCTGGCCTGGTCCTTGCTCTTTCACAAATTCCCCCTCCGGAGACAAGCGCAATGTTCTCTGATCTTATTACAGAAGCTAGCTCAGTTCCTGCCGGTTCTCAATCACCCACTTCAGAGACTAGCAAGATGTCCCTTATTTCCATTGGAAAGTCCAGCCCAGTTTCTTTCACGGATCATGCCACAGCCTCTGGGAAGACTAAAAATGTCTTAAAGCTCATCACTGTCATGCTGTGCTCATCACAAACAGGACGAGACCCCGGTACTGAGATGGGAGTAGAAACAAACACTAGCCACAAGCACGGGGCCACGTTCGGAGTGTAGATTTGTCTTGACAGCAGGGTCAGGGATATAGATATCAGAGTAGTCTTTATACTTGCCGAGTTCAACGCAGGAGATATCCGGAGCGTAGAAGGTACTTTTGCCAAAGTCAGGGTTGGAGAGTGGAGAGTGGTCGAGGTGCAATGCCGAGTTCAGGATTAGAGAGGAGCGAGGAGTCAGAGGTAGCCAAGATCAGAAGCCAGAGGTTGGAGTAGTCAAAGCAAGCCGGTTCGGTACACAGAAGATCAAAAACTGGAACAAAGCAACAGGACAGGAACAAGGCAGGAACAGCAAGGGTAAATACAGAGTAACAAGAATCTATGCTCAGCCAATGTGCCTATATCATAGGTGAGCATATACAGGCTGGATCAGCCAGCCCCCATGGGGGGTGGAGCGGGGGCGCGGCCTCCGCGGTAGCTGTGATAGGTCCAGGGCTCAACGAGCAGGTGTAGCTGTTTGTGCAGCTAATGAATCTTGACACGGAGCTAGGGGGTGTGGTGCACGTGTCACATGCGAGCTCTGCGCACAGTCAGTGTGCATCATGATCCGGGGGCGGAGCCAGAGTCCGCAGCGTCGGATGACGCCATTTTTGCGCGCGTGCATGCTGCGCGTGTCTGGTAAGGAATGTGGTCCAGAGGCACCCCGCGTGCGCGGTGGTGCTTGAGAGGATGCGCGGAGCGGCTGTACTTCGGTAATCCTTACACTCACGGCTGGGAATAGCCTTTTTCGTTCTAAGCCCCCTATAACTCCACGCTTAGCCCTAAAGTCTGGGATGTCCACTCCGCTAATAATACTGTTTCACGCTGACTTGCCCACAGTATTCGGGGCATCCGCTACTGACTGCATGTCTGCTACCACGAACTAAGGGGTATCGCACTTGGAACTTTTGGTAATACCCGCTGCGTCCCTTTTTTCGAAAACTCCTGTGTACAAGATGGAGTTATATTTCACTGTATTTTCCACAATACTTGGGGTACTGTAACAGAGTCACTGACTCAGTAGGCTGGAATAGTGAATGGAGAGACGCTGCAGCCAGTTCACAGAGTGTTAATCTCCTCAGACAGAAGGAAGCACACCTGCAGCCTAATTAAGCAGGAGGCCTGAGAGACTGCAGGTTTAAAAGCAGGAAGTGACACACACACAGGGAGCTTGTTTTTCCACAGGAAGGTGGAGAGAACTCTCCCGGCTTGGAAGCCGTAGCAGCTGCTGCTGCTCTGGTCCCCAGTCCTGCGAGGAGCTAGGCTGCTGGGACCAGCTGGGACCCCAACCCAGGATAAAGATCAAGATCGCTGCGAGGCTGGACACAGCTTGCTCCCCGGAACCGTGTTCCTGTTTGCTCTTTGGAGCTGAAACAGATAAGACTTTATTCTTATTATGCTTATTGGTTATCGTTTGTGTAGCATGTTTTGGGCATGACCAGATTAGCTGGCTGTCCTGTTAGTAAGGGCTCAAGAAGTGAGTTAGTGTCCCTAACGGGACTAGGCTTTAATTTGCAAGAAAGTAGTTTCTTAAAGGGACAGTGCACCCGTACTTATTTTGGTTGTGGCTAATAAACCACTAGTGTTTAAAGTTTCCCATCGTGTCAAGCGTCTTACTGACCCCGCCGCGAGGCCGTCCTGCCACAGGTACATACTATTGACTGTCCTGTCGCAAAACTAGGGGTATCTCCCAGGAAGGTGTCTGTAGCTACCGATGCTAAGGACCCTGTGTTTAAAACAGTCATATTTCGCATTGCTTCTCCCACAGTATCATGCGAGACCTTGTTACCTGGGACCTCACGCCTAACTCAAGTTCATGTTCTCCGTTTTCTCTCTCTCTGCTGGAGGTACCCAGCTTTAACCCCAAGACTTCTATTTCTAAGGCTGATGCACCGCTTACCCGGCTTCCTGTCTTCTCGGATAAGATCTGTTTTCTCACCTTTCAAACAGAGTCTTTACTCGCAGGTTTCTGTGCGGTGCCTGAATTGGATTGCATTTGGTCTTTCTCTAAGATGACACCCATACTGTGACACCCATACTGGACCTCGTTGCTTTACCTGAGGCATCCATCCCTGTTCTCGATGGCCTCACTATGGGTATGGACATGCTGTCCCCTACTGTCTCCTTGCTGCTTACTATGGCCTTCGCCAAGGCCATAACTTCAGATTTGATTCTCCGCAAATATCAGAGGCCAAAGGAGGCTGACCCTTCTTCAACTGCCTGTACCACAACCAAGAATTACGTAATCACTGCTACCGCCTCTCTCAAATTGCTTGGGATTACAAGCCTGGTTCGTATCGAGACTACTGATTCAATATCTTGCTGTGAATCCTCCCGTCCAATATCCTCGCTAACCAACACCCGGAATTCCTTGGGAGCTAAAGACTCTCACAAGACTCTCACAAGTTCTTACGTGCTAATACGTGCGAATTCCGCCAAAACCTTTGTCTGCCCTGAAGTCCCCAATGTCATTCATGTCCGACAATCAGTGTCCTGTGTCCCGTACTCTTGGACTATTACTATGCACCGGACACCTGGCTGCTGCCCTTCTGATGTCCCTATTCCAGAGTCCCCTGTCCTTTCTCAGCTTTGGATTTCCAAGTCCCCTGGTCCCATTGCCCATGTACCGAGAACCGCAGGGCCACCGCTCTCCTTTGTGGCACTCGCCAATGTTCACCTGGATTTTGGACCTAATTCTCATCTGAGACACTTCAGGAACAACTCAATGTCTCCCAGACCTATGATTGGTCCTGTCCACCCAGGCTTCTCACCCAGAGGTGGGGGTACTGTAAGGAATCCCAACAAACTGTGGGCTTTCAACGTCACCTTTCGCCTAAGGAAGTTTAGGAACAACTCCATGTCCCCCAGATCTATGAATGAACCTGTTCGTCCGGAGGTCTTACCTGAAGGGAGGGCTACTGTAAGGAATCCGCTCCTGGCTTTGATTATAGCCTTGCAGACCTCTGCAGTTACAAAGGCTTCCTCTGGCAATCAATGGCACATGTGCTGCCTCTCATTGCAGCTTCAGCCCTGTGCTCCGTCATTGGAGGAATGCTCACACACCCTCCCCCTGTGATTGGATCTCCGCCCTTTATATGCTGGGCTTTGGCACTGAGTCAGTGCCGAGCATAATTCTTCTCTGGACGTTACTGTCTCTGCCACAAGCCGCCTGGCTTGTCTCCTGGTGTACTAACCTCTCTAATTCTTGTTAGTAGTTCCTGAGTTCCTGAGGCCTGCTGCTACTCTCCATGCAGAGGCCTGAGTATCATGAGGCCTGCTGCTAATCTCCATGCAGAGGCCTGTGTTTCCTGAGTATCCTGAGGCCTGCTGCTACTCTCCACGTAGAGGCCCGTGTTCCCGTGTATCCTGAGGCCTACTGCTACTCTCCATGCAGAGGTCTGTTCCAGACTCCTGTGCTGAAGCGTTGGTTTGCCAGCACTGGTTCCTGGTACCTGCTACATTCTCCCTTAGCAGAGGTTACCAGTCGTTTCCTGAGGCCTGCTGCTATTCTCCACGCAGAGGCCTGCTTTGGACTTCTGTGCTGAAGCGTTGGTTTTTCCCCGACGCTGCCCCGCGGTGTACTTTGGCCAGCCTGTTGTCTCCCCCTGCTGAGACTGGCGTCATGGGCCGAGGCCGCTCCTCGCGCAGAGGCCACTGCCGCGCTCATGCTCCTAATCTGAAGCGGGGAACTCCTGTCTACCTGTTGCCGAACTCCTGCTTGAATAACGACGATGCTGCCTTCTCCAATCCTGACCCAGTATGTACGACTATGAACTGCGCACTCCGGATCAGTCTGCGCGGACTAAGGTCGGTGATTATATAACCCCATCTCACCCCCGCGGTCCGGTACCTGTTTGTGGCGAGCACAATTGTAACACTCAGATAGTTGTTGTCACGTGCGGCACACTTGTGAGCACGTAACCTGCATACGGGAGACAAGGGTTAATACACAGCTCTCCAGCTGGCCCACTTTTCACCTTCACAAATGTCCCTCAAATTAACAATATCTCCCCTCAATCTTTCCCAAAATACCATCTGTCATGAACAGCACACTTGTTTGACATCGATCTGAAACCAGGGTTAATACACATGCCTACTTTAGCCAACTGGGCTTTCTTCTGCGCAAGGTACTTTCAATGAGTTAGTGTTAACCCCTTACTAGATTGCAATCATATCTATCCGCTTCCACCACCCAAGAAATATTCAACAATATGTAATTATATATATATATTTCTGCCAGGGTCTCAGGTCCCTGTTTATTAAATAAAATTATGCACTTAACACACACAAACCTGTTGTAGCAAAATGTGTCTGAAAATGTAAATAATGTACTCTCTACAAAGCGTGCAACCAGTTCAATCAGAGCTCAAAGCATCACTTATTAAGTTTGGCTTTAATATACAAAAATACAGTGTTTTGATTACAGAAAATTATTATTACAAGAACATACAGTTACAATAAATGCAGAACAGTGTCTTAAACTAAAACGATAAAATAAACAGAAATCCCTATACAGTAAGTTACCATATGTGATAGGTCCTGTCCCATAGAGATCACTGGAGTAGAAGAGAATTCATGTGTCAGATCCCAACACACAGCTCTGTTTAATTCTGATTTTGTATGCAAACATGCCAACTTTTATGCCAAGACCCTCTTGCATTGAAACACACAAGACCCACCCATGTCGTAAATCAGCTACTGCATTCACCGTTTTATGACTTAGAAGAAAAAGAAAAAAATCTTGACATTTAAAGCCTGCTTTAATATATGAAATATATAATATCTTAATTTCTCTAATACTTAGAGAGATACCGTCTTCAGTGTTATGTCTGTGTACTTCACATACATGCCTACATATAACATTTGACAGCCTAACGTCTATTTTTGCATGAGAAACAGATATCTGTCTTTGACAACACTTAATCATGAAGAGTGTGGTATGATTTGATTCGTTTTATTGCAGCTATGCCAAATATGTTCCTGTTATTATAAAGAATAGGTGTAATCGCATGATATCATAATTTTTATTATAGTCCTCCAACTGAGTGGTGGCCCGTTTGTCACCTCTCTCTGGGATGCACAAGGGGTATCAAGAGTGTTAGCTTTCTTTGAGGCTGACAGCCCAGGATCTGCCTATCGTCCCTAGCCTTCACACCTATATATATTTCACTTTTAGTGAGCCATCATTGATGCCACACTATTATTGTTATTGTTATTATTATTATTATTATCCCCTGAAGCACCAGATTGATTGATTAAAATACTTAATTTTCTACCTGATATTTTTATTACACTAGTCTACAGTATGTGCTTCTTTTATTGAGTCTGCTGTGTCCATTATAATCACAGAACCTCCCTTGTCTACAGGTTTCATTATTATGTCTTTGGTTATCTTTTAGAGATAAAGCCTATTACTTATTCAATAAAAATCAGCAGTTTGGCAGTGCAGCAATAACCAGAAGAATGTTATTTTATATGTATTTTACACATAACTGAATCCACCAGAGGGCACAGTTGTTCTACTCATGTCAATAGCAAGTCCAGTTTGTATTCATGTTGCAAGATAAACAAATGTGTGCGTAAATCTCCTTTACTAACCTAAAACTGTGCCTATAATAATAACAAACAAAGTAAATCAGTGAGTAAAACGGACTTGTTCTTTTTGTTTTGCTTTTATGTAGAATATCTTAACCGCTTTAGTGTCGGAGGGACTATTTGCATTAAAACAGTTAGCATTGGCTTGAAAATCCATTTTTCTTTCTGTCGTGGGGTTCTGAAGAATAACTGTGGCCGGGTATATAAGTCCTTTTTCCAGAGACCCATTTATTTAATCATCTGTTATGTTAGAACATTGTTTCTGAATTAATAATCAAATGCCTTATATTTGTATCCCCATATAAAGCTGATAATTTGTTGACTCCCCAAAGTACCCACCTTCCATTAATTTTTTTTACCAGAACATTATGTGGTTTAAGGCCCTTACTTTTTACCATCAGTAATCTATTTCTCTTCTTTCAACTTTGTCTTTCTTGGTGTAAAGTACATTATATATTTCCCTCCTTCCTCTGCGTCTGACCTTTCTCCAGGACTCCTGGCACCATACCACTTTTTATGCCTTACTTCATTGCTATTTAGTGAATGAGGTCGGATTTATATTAGCTTGTGTGTGTTCACATCAATTCTCATGTCTGCTAAGAAATTTTAAGTGCAACAAGAAAAGTGAATTTAGGATAATGTCATGCTTAATATGTTCAATTTAGAGGATTATCACCTTCTTAAAAATAGTTAACAAATACTTGAGAGTTTCCTTCTCTTCACTGTATTTCCCTGGGATGTCTGGACCTCCCTGGACCCAGTGCATCGGCAGATAAGTACCCCCTCCAGCACCATATTGCAGTGTGCATGTACTCCTCTCTATGAATGTACTGTATGTAGCACATGTCCCCCCCCCCCCTCTCCCCCTCTGGGAGATCATGGCTATGCTACTGCAAGTTGTAGTGCTGATTACCTGTGAGGTACAGGAAAGATGCAACATGTCACTCAGACCCTCCGCACTAAAGATCCATAGCACTACTGCAGGAGGCGTCAGACTGCACCACTTGGCTCATACACCATACAGTAGGTTAGTTGGGAACCACAGTTAACCCCTGCAAGGCGGCTTTACCCCTTGCGTTTGGACTTCTACATATAAAGGGATTAGCAATTTATTTTGGTTTCTACAAATTTGCCTGGGATTTTTTTTTGTCTAGTGTCATTGGTATAGGGACATTTTGTGGTATTTGGGATATTTCACCCTTGGTTATTGTGGTCGGTCATTGGTCTCTCTCGGGACTTTGTCCTAGGAGTCTCCGTTACATTCAGGGGTGTTCTCCCTCTCCCATTTGTTCCCCCATCAGTGTGTATTATGTCATCCGTACTATGTTTTGATCCGATAATTTATTATTTTACAGTGAGGAGGTTTTTCTTTTGTCTGCCTGTTTTTCATGTGCCATTATTTTTAACTGTTGTTGGTGTCTAGATGTATAGTTAATAAAAAATTATGTTATTTTGGACTATTTTATGCATCTTGTGTTGATATTCTTCACATACCCAGTATATATCTGAGTGCTTATCACAGGTTTTCTTTGTGTCTTTGTGTGTTCTATATTGTTTTTTTACCCTTAGCACCGCCAATCCCACTTTTTATTTTCAGGGAGTATTGTTTGGCATTAGATATCTGAGCATTTATACGGCTGTTCTGATTGCGGTATTTTCTTTGTGTATCATGTATATATATATATATATATATATATATATATATATATATATATATATATACTAGCTTTTGTGCCCGGCTTCGCCCGGAGAATGTAATATTTAATACATCTCCCCCCCTGCTGCCGGCACATAACTCCAAGCACATCTCCACGGCCCCCCCTCCCCCCCGCTGCTGGATGTAGTGTGGGGTGAGGTTTGTCTCTGTCTGTGTGTGTCTGTGTGTCTCCCCCTGCTGTCGGAACATGTCTTTGCCCCCCCCCATGCCGCTGTGGCATGTCCCCTCGCTTCCGGCACATGTCCCCCCCATCCCCGCTTCTCCCCCGCTAGCTGGCACATCATCCCCTCCCTCCCCGCTGGCACAACTCCCCCGCACATCTCACATCACACACAGCCCAGATTCAGGCAAGGACACGCCCCCTCCCTTAGTAGCCCCGCCCCCCACCCCTGCTCTAACATTAACCGAGGGAAACTTAGAATGTCCATAATTTGGGAGGTGAGTCACATTGGAACCTCAAAATAGTTGCGTGGACCTACAAATCTGCCGCAGAATGTCCAGTCCAAGTTTCGTTGTGCTATGTGGTGCCGTTTCTGAGATATCGATGCCTCAGACATACAAACAAACGGAAACCAACTTACAATTATAATATATATATATATATATATATATATATATATATATATATATATATATAACAAAGCAATGGAACAGCAGGCACTCCGTAGTAACAGTCTGTAATGAGGGTGCAAATCCTATATGAATAATAAGCAATATGATACCGTTTTTGAAGACGAAATCAAAAGGCAGCACTCCAGAAATGGTCAAAAAAAGTATATTGGAGACAAGACACAATACCAATATATATATACCATAAGGTTGTGTGGTTGTTGCGCAGCGTATTATATTTTAAGCAATAGTACCTACAATACATACATCTCAAATGCTTAGTGGTCTCTATGAAGTTTTCTTTCTATTAGATAACATGCTGTTTTAGAAATACTGTAAATAGTGTTCCTTCATGGGTACAGTATATATACTGTATTAGATGTGTTCGCTTTTCTTTTTTCTTGACTTATATGTAAAATTGGGTTGATTTTCACAATATTTAGTCTGTATGTTAACTGATTTGGTACGATGGAGCTGCGTGTCTTGCTGCCTTCTCCCACATAGTGACAAATGTATTTGCCTGTAGCCAGACACAATGGTGCTTGGCATCTGTTGCCTAGCAGCATGGACGCTTCTTGGTTCTTATGGCAGGACATCCTTTGTTGGGTCCATTGATGATACATAATAATAAAAAAATAATGATAATAATTACTTTATTTCATATAGTGCCTTTACAAGGCTCTTTACAATTACAGTATAGTGCACGACCTGCAGCACATAGGAATTTTTACACTCAGAGTCCCTGCTCAGTAAATGTTATAATCTATGTTTTGGTGCCTGAAGCACCGGGAGATAACGTTATTCTCCCAAGGTCACAAGGAACTGACACTGGAAATGTAACCAGGTACTTCTGATTTGAACGCAGTGTCATTGTTTACAGAGTCGTTGTCTTTACTCACGGAGCCACTCCGGCTCCCTGTAGTTTCACTACAAGTGCGGGTGGTTGGAGTTTGTTCACATTTCCACTATAACAGAGTGGCTTGGATACTAGCAGCCATTGTAGCTTGAGAAAAGGCCAAGGTGGCCCAAAACGTATTATTAACACGGTATCCTGTTGTTATCTGCAAATAAATGTAAGTATTTTGATTCAACACTGAGTCCTGTGGACCTTTTGAGTTATAATTAGTTTACTAATGTGGGGAATTTAGATGGCAATCCCTAGTCCAACATGCACTATACAACCAATGACTTTAGACATCATGTGCTTGTAATACTTTAAAAGGCTGATCCAACCTGAGATTTTTGTTAGTAACATATTAGTAAATATGAAAAGATATCGCATTATTAAAGGATGACAGTGCATGATGACGGAGAGCACAGTTACAGTACCTTTATTTTTCAACAATATGAAAAGATCAAGGATGTCTACATTACATATCTTTACTGTCCATATCAGATTAACCTAGACACCAAAAACCTTCATAATATTTCCCCCAGAAGGGTCTTAATATAAAGAAAATATGTAAATATTTGTAAAGTAGCCTTATAAATAACTAATGTTCACTATTAGGGTACCGTATGTTTAGTTATTTTGGTGATAGGTTGACTTTGATAAACCAATAAGTGTTCCGCTGGTTTTCTCATGTACAGTATAACATTGGGGTTTTTAGCGGCAGGTTGCAAATATTTGTGATAAAGGATCATAAACACATTGCTTTTATTACAAACCCATATCTTGCTGATATATTTACACTGCTCTCTGCGCCTTTCTGCCTTATGCACATCCAATATTTTATTACAATGAGGTGTTGTGGTCATGGTTTATAGAAGACTTCTGAGTTACTGTATTCAGCATTACATGTTAAAGGAGTGATTCCTTCGCATGAAGCCAAGTGAGTGAGAAGGTAATTTAAGATATTTTTTTGTAGACTATCTGCATCCCATGACATAAAGAAGTGACATTTGTTTTCTTGTAGAGTTACTTCAAATTTACACTAAGAAACAGTGTCGCAGTCACACCTCATTACTGATTTTAATGTATTGATCTACTATATAAAATGTACATGATACACATAATGTTTAAGTCATAATTGAAGCTTTTTTCTATTAAGGACAATCCATTTTGTTTGAGTTGATTATATTGTGTCCTGCTATCTTATCATATTGTGTCAAAAGTACATGAAATGCTCCATGTTTTTTGAACAGTCCTATTTTTCTATCATGTTTCACAGGTTAGAAACACCTGACAAGTATCTAAGATGCTGACAGAGCAATAGACTAAAGGTGATTATTAGCTCCTGATGTGGCTCAGTTTTGGAAACTTTTAATCATGTTAGAATGATTATACACTAAAGTGCTCTTTAAAGGGCTTATTATTTTAAGAAAAATGAATACCATTTATTTAATTTAGTATGCAATTTTGCATCATGGGTTTCAGCTTGTATCATTCCCTTGTGGCGATCACTCACCAGCACTTTGTGATGTCTGGCTTATGGAACTGTTTGAGAAAAGGCAGAGAGACTGTGTCTACAAATACAATTACTATTCTAAAGAAACATTTTCCTACATAAAGCTGAACAGAAAAACTAACCTCGGGGGCATCACGTGACACGTTTCATGCCACAGCAGGACTCTTCTGCACAGTGGAGTGTTTTGTCACATTTTTTAGCTACACTAATCTTATGGTGTATTTCATTGATTGTTTAATGTATTACTGTAGCTCTTATTTCATGGTACATGAATTACCAAGTTTGCAGCAGGGAGTTAATAGAAGGGTTATAGTATCTGTGGGTGATATATCAAGGAAACATTGGAGAAGAATTGCTGTAAATTGCATCATGTTTTTGCCCTGTAAATGTGATTAGTGTGAATAGGAGGAGTTAGGGAAGAGTTACAACACATGACAGCCATAATATAATGGGATGTATGAAGTTCTGGGTGACAGTAACTGTTTCTCTTTTTGCTAATGCTAAAAAATCAGCATTCCTATCAATCTGTATCATATGTAAGAAACTCTTCCTTATGACACAATTGCAAGCAGAAAATTGGGCAGTGCATCAAAACACTTTGTTTCTGCTGATAACTTCTCTGAGTGTATCTTATGTAAGGAAGAATGTGCTGACAATTAGTACCCAAAGGTTATTTGTGTGACTGTTGTTTGATGTAAAAGAGAGAAGGGCATTTTTACTAATATATACAATGATTCCCAGCACACAATCAAAGTCAGACAAAATGTCAATTAGAAAAAGTTGCAAATTGTATTTAGATATGGATGAAAGTACAAAGCTAGCCCAAATGCAGGCTTAGGAAGCAATTCTCACGGAACAATACAATATACATCAATAAGAAGGAGAGGAAGGGTGGAGGGAAAACAAGGGAGTGAACAGAAACCAAGAACAAGTGGGGAGTGGGCGGAGGGGAAAAAGACGTACAAAACACGTAATGAATAGGGTGATACAGTATAAGGGGGGGCAACGTTTCGGGGCCTTAATCGCCCATTCTTCATGCCTGTTCCCACAGACTGATACAGTCCCTAACACTACCAGATAAAATACTAATATACCTCTATTAGGATTAAAATTCTCATTTACCTCTATTAGGAGGGAGAAAGACCAACATTGGATCTATATCCAGTAAAATGAAAGGAACCTGCTGACTTAGGAAGTGGGAGGGGTGAGCTTAAAACCCTGGGAAGGAGGAGCCACTAACCTCCAACAGCTGAGACAACTGAAAATAAGTTAACAAACAACACACAGAACCCCAGGAAGCTTATTTTAGGAGCCCCTGAGCCCCCACAAAATATATATGTATATAAGTATAAAAAAGGAGAGCTATTGAGCGTGGCAAATGTATACAGCAAGCGACAGAGAAGCCCAATGCTTTATCCAATATGACAAAAATACGCTGTAAAATACTTATATATAGTATATATAACCATAGACTCTGTATCTGTAGATTTAGATAACAGCAGATCTATGAACCAAGGTAGTAGCCAAATGACAATGTCAGATCCACCATATGCTCATGGAACAAAAAGCGTGAATAAGTAACTGCTGCAAGGAGCACTATAAAGTCAAGCAGAGATAAGCTGATAAAGCAAACAAAAATTGAACAATACGAGTTCTCTATAGTGGTTAGTGTCAGCAGCTCTGATGCAGTGGTGCTTTATTTGTTTGGGTAACTCACAGCATTATTTAAATGGGGTTCATCTGGTGGAAACCGGGAGAAGAGGGGGACCCTTCATCCAATTCCTGAGCAGTCACGTCGTGGGTAGGCAGAATCCCTGACGGCATCTGATGTTCCTGGATGCAGATCTGATAGAATTAAAGAGCAGTTGTGGGGATGACAACCATCACTGACATCATCTGGTGTGCCCGGAAGTGGAATCAATGGATTCAATCAGCGGCCATATGATCGTTATACAAATTGTATATGCAGTCTGATAAAATCAATATCTGTAGTATGCAGGTAATAAATTATCACTAGAGTAAAAATGTTCATCCATCAAGCGAAATGGTACCTGAGGAGAATTGTGTTGACAATGGGTACCAAGGGCAATGGGGTAGAGGTGAGTAGTGACCAGTAACATCAGAAGTGGATCCCTGGCATATAGCAGACTGGAAATGTTGGGTAAATGGCGATATAGCGCAGCCACGAGCACATCCCTCATGAAGTAAGGGACAACCGTGCAGCCATGGACTTCTATGATCTGCGGAGAAGGAAAATTGACGGATTAGATGCTGACACAATAGGGTATAAAACCACAATGACTAAGGGATGAGGATAAGCTGAAACCTAGGGCATCCGCTCAAAACACCCCAGGTCCAACTCCTTATTGATCCCTTCTGGGGCTAAAGTGCCTAGTGTCCTATTCCATTTGCTTTCCTTTTGTTGCAATCATTGTTTAAGGTTGCCACCTCTTCGACTTTTTTTCCAACTTCGACTCAGCTAACTTCTCTTAGTTTATCTTATGTTAGGAAGAATGTGCTGACAATTAGTACCCAAAGGTTCTTTGTGTGACTGTGGTTTGTTGTAAATGAGAGAAGGACATTTTTTCTGCTCAGCAGATTTTCTTACTTTTCACAATATGAAAAGTACAGGGGTTAGGGAATGATCAACTAAATCATACTAATTGAAATATTGAAAATAATAATATCTTCTAATCGATAATTATCAGTGCAGCCGTGAATAGAAGTGAATCAGGGAAAATAAGGGATACAATGTGTTTGTATCCCTGAAGAAATTCACTTATATGCACACTCCTGGGAGTAAAATATAACTTTTAATACACAATACTTAAAACATATATTACCGAAAGAGGAGGTATAATAAACATTAAAAATGAATTAAATAGTATAGATACATGCACCCAAAAATGGCTCTCAAAAAATGTATATAGATACTCCAGTCAATAATTGTTACTTGAATCCTAGAGGCTCAAAGGGGTGCAACCAGCCAAGGAGAGCCAAAAGAGCTCAGCACTTGCAAACACTCGTGCAGAAAATGCATTACCAAACGTAGCAGCAGGGGTTGATCACTGCCTTCATGTACATACTAATTAGCAACACTGCATAAATAATGCCATACACTAGCTGCTACACTGTTTTTAGATATATGTTTGCACTAGTGAATTGCTGGAAAAGACACTATGCTAAAACAGCCCCATAACGGGGACTGATGACAAAATCACGCGTCCAACGCGCGTTTCCCTCCTACTATGGAGCTTCGTCAGGGACAATTTTTGCACACAAGGGGAAGCGGACGCTATTTAAACCTCCGGTTGTCATGGAGACATTAACAACTCACCGCTATAGCGCATGCGCGTGAGAGCGCATTCGCAACTGCTAATAAAACCCCCCAAAACAACTCATAACATACCCATAAGTTCAATGTTGTAAATCCTTAACATCTGGAAACCCACAGATATCCCCCAAGCTGTACCAACAACGCCACGTTGCACTAAATCGATTGAGCGTTGCTACTGCGCATGCGTGGGGTGATACAATTCCTACCTCTCTCCTTACCCTGCGCATGCTAATAGGCAACTTCACTTGTCAGTGCGCATGACGCGACTGATAGCCACTGCATCCAACAATTACTCAGCAGTTCTGCGCATGCTTGGGGTGATAGAAATAAATGGGAGCTACCCTACTTTACACAAAACATGTGGAGGCAGGCAGATTTAATACTGCCTTGTATCATTTGCCTCATACAAGTATATAGAATAATGCAATGGTTCAATAGGTGCAGCTTCATGATTCCCAAGCACACAGTAAGTGTTGCTACCAGGCAGCAATAAACAATGGAATAAAGTAAGAAAAGGGGGGGGGAAATTGCAGTCAGGGATGATACAGGCAGTATTGCCCCTTGATTAACAGCAAAAAAGTGCAACCATGTTCATGAAACATAGTGAAATAAAAATGGACTATTACACTATATTAAACACACAAAGAATGACATAAATACATTAGTGTCAGTATAAGTTTAATGTGTGTAGTTGATTATACCAAATAATAAACCCAGTATCAAAAGAGGGAGATGGGTTTATAATTCAGGTAATATAGTCACTAATTCTAAATGAAATAAATCACAATGATAAGAAATATAATATATAATATATAACAATATCATGGTTGGGATAACATAAACAGGTGGTAGGACTGTTCAGAGGTACAGCATAAATGGTGTATATAATGGCCAAGAGTTCAAGAGCATGTGTCAGAACTATGAGGTGACAAGGAGACGATAACCCAGACAGCAATAAATGGGGAAAGAATTAAGTAGGGATAGGTCAAATGAATGGGGTATAAGTGAATCCTTCATTAAGTCCAAAAGGACTTCTGGTCTTCAATTTATAGATCCATTCGGCTTCGATTCTCAACAGCATTTGATCGACATTGCCACCTCTTGCCGGACATTTAAGATGATAAATACAGTACCCATAAATTTGAGGCTATCCATATCACCATTATGGAATTGCGTGACGTGTCTAGCCACTGGTGTTTCTGCAGAATGCTTGACCGAGTTGACATGTTCAAGTATTCTGCGACGCAATTGCCTTGTAGTCTTGCCTACATACTTTTTCCCACATTTACAGATAAGGAGATATATAACGTTGGTTGTTCTGCAGTTGATAAAGCTATCAACGTTAAACTGCTGCATATTATCAGAGCTATCGAACACCTTGGCTGTAACGACATATTTACACGCCTTACACCCTTGACATCGATACATCCCCTTAGTGGGGCTCAGCCAAGTTTCTGATCTTGCGCACTGATGATGGCTATGGACAAGTTTATCACGTAGGTTCTTGGATCTCCTACTTGTGATATTCGGTCTGGGCCCAAGAACCTTATTCAGGTCAGTATCGGATAAAAGAAGGTGCCAGTGGCGGGCAAAGATTCTTTTAATCGCCCACCATCTTTTGTTATAAGTCCCGATGCATCTTATAATGTTGTCCTTCCTTTTAGGTGTATTGGAGGACAGGAGACATCACTATGTAAAGCTCTATGATAGGCTTTATTGAGTGTTTTCATGCTATACCCACGACTACGGAACCGGTCACGTAATTCTTTGGATTGTACAATGAATTGCTGAGTTGTAGAGCAATTCCTACGTAACCGAAGGTATTGCCCAGTTGGAATACCGGAGATAAGACTGGCAGGATGTTGGCTTTGTGCCAATAGTAAACTATTGGTCGCTGTACTCTTCCTGAAGACTTTGGTTTGGATATTCCTGTCGTCATCGACATATATTTCACAATATGCCATAAACTCTCTCCTCTTAATTCTCTCTGATCTAAAACAAACACAGTCTTTCTGGGAGTGCTCAGTTGGTCTTATTTAAATTTGAAAAACAATACTAATTTGAAAACTCAAGCCGACATCAGTGTTGATGCTTACATCCCTGTGGATCTCCAGCTCCTGCTTCCTTCCTAGTATTTCCACCAAATCTGATCCTGTTACCTCATTGCTTGCTCCATGTGCACTAATCTTATTATACAGCTGTGGTTTCTGTGGCTGTGGGTGATATTGCTTCTCTGATCCAGGATTTCTTCTATGGGACAAGCACCTTCTCTCAGGAGGTTACAACCTCGCAATATTCAGAAAGAATCACCCTGGTTTTTTTAGTTGTTTAATAACAAATTGTTAAGTTATGCAAGATAAAGCAAGTGCCATCTAATGTGTTAAAAACTTGCTGAAATATTTGGCGTTCAAAAGGGTCCCTATTTAGTGTTTTTAGTGTAGCCACTTTAACCTTGCAGTGGTAAGGGCATCCCGGATGAAACAGACCCAGCCTTTCGTGGCCACTGGGAAAAACACTGCACACGTTATAAGGCCTTTACTCCCATTTACATGAATGAGAGCTAAGGCATGCTATACAGCCTATTCAAAGGATCTAATGTTGCTCCTCATTGATCATGAGACAATAAAATTGGAACAGGCTACCACAAAATTGGATCTGGAACTCAAACAAACTAATAAGTGGGAGAAAAATCCAGATTTCTTGGAGTTAGAAAGTAAATTGAAGAAAAATATAGAACATTTTACAAAAAAAAATGAAAGAAAGAAAAATAAAAATATTAAATCACAGATGTAAATGATTACAAAACCGGTAAAATCTACAAAACTAATAAACACACACAAGGAATACCACGACTCTTCCACTGAGTGGGAAAACTCAGATAATGAGGAGAGCAACCATCGTGATATTAATACCAATTATCCCCAGGAAAATCATTCTTTTTTTAGAGGTCCCGAGAGGTCGGGGAGGGGGATACAGAGGGCGAGGCGCCGAACCAGACGAGGGAAGGGACAGATTGAGAGATCGCGAAGTTTGGGAGTACAGAGGCAGGGGAAAAGGGAAGAGGGAACCAACGCTAACCACCGCTAACCACCCAGTGTGAATCCAATAACCACAGGTGATTAACCTGTCTCCCATTATCCTGACCACTAAACAAGAAACAGTCCCTAAAAGACGACTTTATTTCACCCCAACATGTAACATAAATTTATTCGAATGGGTAGATTTATTTGGTCGAAAGTTAGCTTTGCACAAAATGTTTAAAAGGAGGGAATTTTTCAGCATCCCAGCTGATTTCCTATTGTCTGCTGACGATACTGATCTGGAGAATTATAGGAATCTGATAGCACTGGATAATGAAAGTAATAGAGAACTGGGACAGGGTCCATTTACATAATTAAAACCGAGAATGACCTCCAATACTAACATTGATATGTTCCTAAAGCTAGTAATGAAAGACCTACAGTAGAACAACTAGTAGATAGAGGGGGCCATGATAACACGACTCCTATAGAAAGGAAGGTCCTGAAAGAATTAATAAATCTAAAATATGTGATCATAAAACCTTCAGATAAAGGAGGAAATATTGTACTTCTTAATGATCGGACCTGTTATGAGGTCCTACAAGGGGACCCAACCATTTCCTATTTCAAAACATTGCAATCAAACCTAAAATATGCTCTTACATAGAAATTGATCTCAGAACATGAGTAAAACTATATGCTAGTAAACAAGCCAAAAGTGGCAACTTTTTAAAGTATACCCAAGCGGCATAAAGACACACAGAAACCACCAAGCAGCCCCATAGTATCGGGTATTGATTTACTTAGTGAACATGCCAGCACTTACCTTTGACAAGGTATTAAGACCATTTGTGACAAATCTACCGTCCACTGATGTCCTAAGAAAAATTGACGGGGTACAAGTATCAGCATCATTTGCTTTCTGATTTTGATGCTTTCTGGCATCACTTGATGAGGAATCCCTGTATACTAGCATACAGCGTATGGTGGGTCTAGAAGCAGTTACATACCTTCTAAGAGCGAAGAGTGCAGAACACCAGGATCACAATCTATGTGTAGTTCAACTCCTGCAATATGTCCTAAAACATATTTTTTTCTTATTTAAGGGCAAATACTACCACCAACTCCAGGGAATGGCAATGGGCACTAGATGTGCGCCAACGTATGCCAACATCTACCTGGGTTGGTGGGAGGAAGTACAAATCTTTACTCAAGAAATGCTTGAACACACCCAGCACCTCGATTTATGGTCACACTATATTGACGACGTGTTGGTAGTGAGGACTGGCACAAAAGAACAATTTCTTTTTTTTGTGAACACCCTTAACCATAATGATCATAATTTACGGTTGACGCATAAAATCAGTCACGAAAAAATTACATTCTTAGACTTGGATATTTTCAAGGATGAGGGAGGACAACTCCAGACAACAATACACACAAAAGCAACAGCAACCAACAATTTACTTTTAGTAACCAGCCACCATCCGCGACCACTTCTTCAGGGAATTCTGGTTGGATAATACCTGAGGGTAAGACAGAATTGTTCAACGGCAAAGGATTTTGAAATACAATCTGAAATTATGAGGGATAAATTTACCAACAGAGGGTACAGTCGTTCCTGCATTAACAAAGCCTATAAGTAGGCAAAATCAACCGAGAGGAGTACACTACTGTAAGGTAGAAATCCTGAACAAGAAGGAACAACCTACAGTATCAGAGTCATCGGAACATACAACAAACAATGAAGGGAAATGAAAAATATACTAAATAAACACTGGTATATCCTAGAAGATTATGAACTAAAAAAAGGTGTTAGATCAGAACCCTTCCATAACATACAGACGCCCGAGAAACGTATCAGACCAATTGGTCCATAGCCACTACCAAAGCCACCAAACATCAACTTGGTTCAATAATAGGAAAACAACAGGAACCTATCGGTGTGGAATGTGTAATGCATGCAAGTTCATTAAACCCGCCAAACAATTTAACAACACAGACAAAACCAAGCAATTTACAATGAGAAGCTGTGTTAATTGCAAGGTGGAGGGAGTAATCTATCTGGCAACTTGCAGATGCGGAATGAAATACATCGGTAAGACATCTCGCGAACTACGCAGGCATATTTTAGAGGATGTAAGCCCCATTATGAATCTCAAAGACACAACGGTTGCTAGACATATAAACCAGGCACATGGGGGTGATGCATCCTATCTGCCCTTTCAAGGAATAGATTACATGACATTAGGAGCACGCAAAGGGGACATAGACACAGTATTGCTAAGAAAATAAGCAAAGTGGATCTACACATTGGGAGCCCTCTCACCTAAGGGATTAAATGAAGGGTTTGTCTATTCTGCCTTCCTTTGAAGAATTAGATGGAATTAAAATTGATAACTACTTTATCTAGTATAATAATGATAACTTATTGCAAAATAAAAAAAACATTCACACACTGAGATCCAGCTAACCTTTTTGCCCCTTTATCTATTTGTAATGAGAGTCAGAACTCCGGCCAATTATGTTTGAATCTAAGTTAATCAAATTATGTTTTTTTTTATGCTGATGAAAGCAGCTCTGAAGAGCTGACAAAACCACTGCTACTATTGTAGCATGTAAAAATCATATAGTTGTTGCAGCAACTACATCATAAAGAAATATCACTCACACTCTGGGGTTTCATTAAGCCACATTTCCCTTTAGCTCTGCATTAGGACATATATTTTGCTCAATTACAGTTTAATGTTCATCATTGTGGATATGGACTATTCATTTCAATAGCAATTAGATTCAGCACTATGACAATGTTTAAAGTCCAAGTGAATTTAACAATGTGAACTCTATGCTAATGAAAGCAGCTCTAAGAGCCAACACAAGCGATGCTATTTTCCCAGTATATAAATATAACATGTATCAAGTAGTTGTTGCAGTAACAATGTTTCAACTGTAACATAAAGATAGACATAAAATGTGTTACAACTTAACACCTGTCTTACAAAAGGCAGGACTGCATCTATTGTATGTATGTATGTCTTTATTTGTATAGCGCCATAAAATGTACATAGCGCTTCACAGTAGTAATACATGTCATATAAATAGCAAATATAAATAACACATCATGGGAATAAGTGCTTCAGACATACTGTAAAAGTAACATTAAGGAAGGAGTCCCTGCTCCGAGGAGCTTACAATCTAATTGGTAGGTAGGGAGAACGTACAGAGACAGTAGGAGGGAATACTAGTAAGTGCGTCTGCAGGAGGCCAAGCTTTGTGTCATGTGTCCATGATTATCCAGTGCTACTCATATGCTTCTTTAAGCAGATGTGTCTTAAGGTGGGTCTTAAAGGTGGATAGCGAGGGGGCTAGTCGGGTATTGAGGGGAAGAGCATTCCAGAGGTGTGGGGCAGAAAGTGAGAAAGGTTTAAGGCGGGAGAGAGCTTTAGATACAAAGGGGGTAGAAAGAAGACATCCTTGAGAAGAACGCAAGAGTCGTGATGGTGCATAGCGAGAAATTAGGGCTGAGATGTAATGAGGGGCAGAAGAATGTAAAGCTTTAAAAGTGAGCAGTAGAATTGAGTGTGAGATACGCGATTTAATCGGAAGCCAGGAGAGTGATTTCAGCAGGGGAGACGCTGAGACAGATTTAGGAAAGAGTAGAGTGATTCTGGCAGCAGTGTTTAGGATAGATTGTAGGGGAGACAGGTGAGAGGTAGGAAGGCCGGACAGCAGGAGGTTGCAGTAATCGAGACGTGAGAGAATGAGGGCCTGAGTCAGAGTTTTAGCAGTTGAGTAACAGAGGAAAGGGTGTATCTTTGTGATATTGCGGAGGAAAAAGCGACAAGTTTTAGAAACGTTTTGAATATGAGAGGAGAATGAGAGAGAGGAATCAAGTGTGACCCCTAGGCAGCGTGCTTGGGCTACTGGGTGAATGATCGTATTTCCAATAGCAATGTGGAAAGATGTAGTAGGGCCAGGTTTGGGAGGTAGTATAAGGAGCTCTGTTTTTGCCATGTTAAGTTTCAGTCGGCGGATGGCCATCCAGGATGATATTCCAGAGAGGCATTCAGAAACTTTGGTCTGTATAGCAGGTGTAAGGTCAGGGGTTGAAAGGTAAATTTGTGTGTCGTCAGCATAGAGGTGATATTTAAACCCAAAAGATGTGATTAGGTCACCTAGAGAGAGTGTGTAGAGAGAAAAGAGAAGGGGTCCCAGGACAGAGCCCTGGGGTACCCCCACAGAGAGATCAATAGAGGAGGAGGAGGTGTTAGCAAAAGAGACACTGAAGGTACGATGGGAGAGGTAAGAGGAGATCCAGGATAAAGCTTTGTTCCGAATACCAAGAGTATGGAGAATGTGAAGGAGAAGAGGGTGGTCCACGGTGTCGAATGCTGCAGAGAGGTCGAGTAATATGAGCAGAGTGTAATGACCTCTGTCTTTGGCAGCGTGGAGGTCGTCAGTTATTTTAGTGAGGGCTGTTTCAGTAGAGTGAGCAGTGCGGAAGCCAGATTGTAGAGGGTCTAGTACAGAATAGGTGTTGAGAAAGTGTAGCAATCGAGAGAATACAAGACGTTCAAGGAGTTTGGAGGCAAAAGGCAGGAGGGAGACAGGTCGATAGTTAGAAGGACAGGTAGGGTCAAGCTTGCTGTTTTTGAGTAATGGTATAACGGTTGCATGCTTGAAGGATGAAGGAAAGGTACCAGAGTAGAGGGAAGAGTTAAAGATCTGTGTGAGCATAGGGATTATAGAAGGAGCAAGAGGTTTTAGGAGATGGGAGGGAATGGGGTCAAGTGGGCAAGTGGTAGAGGGCGAAGAGGAGATCAGCAGTGATACATCCTCCTCCGAGATAGCAGAAAAAGAGTCAAGAAAGACAGGAGGAGACCTCCATGCCTCTGGTTTTGTTCATGTTCCACAGGGACAACCGTAAATTAAGTTTGTAGTTCATTTGCTTCACCATATATGTTATTTTAATTATGTTATGTGAATCATTAGGATACCTTGTTTTAATAGGGCTCACACTGCAACAACTGTCAATGGTTTACACATTCCGATTGGCTGATCATTTCGCGCCATAAGTAATAGCCTGACTTACCTGTTCAGGTGGTTGCCATGGCAACCGCGGGGTTAAATAGCCGCTGGGAGCAGTGACCCGCCCACCCCCGAAGAAGTTCCAGGACGGAATGAAACGCGCGTCGGGTGATGACATCAGTCATGCGTCAATAGCGCAATCAGGATGAAGGTCTTGGTCTGTCTCAAGCTGTGCTACATAGTAATCCTCAGTAAGCTAACAAAGATGTGGGCCGTACTAGGAACCCACTAGCTTTAGATAGAAGAGTATTTCTGCATTGCTGTTCTACTTTAATGAATATATTATAGCTCATTTCATTATGAAGCAATTTCTCAGTATCAGCAAGGCAGCGTTAATGTGCTGTGGGATGTTCTAATATGCAAGTTACCATATCAGTAGCATTACATGGCTCAACATCAGTATCCCCTGCTTTTCTGCTTGAGGCACCAACCAGTAATAACATGAAATGTGTGGCTATATTTGTACAACTTGATTAGTAAGTCTACATATCACTTTACATGCAAGCACAGATGACTCTTAGCAAGCTAACTAAGATGTGAGCCGCACTAGCTTCAGATAAAAGTGAGTCTCTGAATGTGCAAGTGATAAATGAGTGAATGTGCAATATTTATGTCATTAAGCAGAACACCATCAGTATTCGCAAGGCAGTATTATTTTGCTGTGGGATATGGGGAATACATACTGAATCCCCGCATTAGCAGTATCACACTGCTCAACATCAGCATCATCTGCTGTGGGTTGTTTAAAGTTGTCTACAGTCAGTGTCTTTCCTCTCAGAACCATAAAGCAGTAAATGTGCAATAGTCTTATACTAGGACTGGGCAGTTCTGAGGTTACATTTATACTGTATACTATGTAACTATATGCTGGACTAGAGTACGCCTGAGTTCAAGACATGCACACGTACTGTATCTGCTAGGTTACTCGCTTACTTGATAGCACAGCTTGGCACTATTATTTAGGTTTTAAGGTAGTTTATGTTTTTTATTAATTAATAAAACATTATTATTTTCACTATTAGTGGAGGTGAGTGCATCACTCAAGGATTCTATCTCTTAAGTGGCGCGCAAATGCTAATTATCCTAGATAGCACCACTCCAGAAAGTTAATTCTAGAAGCTGAGCAGGGCGACGCTTCCCTGTCATTTTCCCCTTCTATATTGACATGCTATAGTTTAGCAAAACAGAGGACCCCAAGATATAGGGTCAAAAAGCACCCCCGAAATATGCACTCAATGTCTAGTGGATGGCTTAAATAGCCTTAACTAATAATTCTGCTAAGTGGTATATCGTAGTCAGAAGGTGATGGGCTAAAATAAAAATAATAAAATGTTATTACATCATAATCATTAAACACTGATGTGTTTAATGATTATGATGTAAAACAATTTTATTATTTTTATTTTAGCCCATCACCTTCTGACTACGATATACCACTTAGCAGAATTATTAGTTAAGGCTATTTAAGCCGTCTAATATCCACTAGACATTGAGTGCATATTTCGGGGGTGCTTTTTGACACTATATCTTGGGGTCCTCTGTTTTGCTGTTTATCGTTTACCCTTTTGCACTTGCATCTTTTAGGACCTTTTACATAGGTGATCAGTCTGATTCATCAGGTTTTGTTGTCATGCTATAGTTTATCACAGTTTTGTAGAGCAATTACATTCAGAGTGAGCTCTCATTTTCAAGTATGTCCTGGTCACTGCAGTAAGTTACGTTCATGAATAGAAAAGTGACTATTTCTAACATGTTTGCAATGGCTAACATTAGAAGTCTGGAATGCAGTGCTGGGTACAGTGGGTGTTTAGATACCTTTCATAAGATGATTTTACATTAAATCTTTGAGATACTTAGGGGCCTATTCTAGTACGTAGCTTCGAGGACTTTGCTGCTATCTTGAACGATGTGGCCTGTTTCGAACGGTTTGTCATTTGTGTTATCACAGTATTCAGAAAGAATCTGAAACCATCTCAAACCGTGAGGCAGGAAAATGCCCAAACCATTTGGTGTAGCAGCAAAGTGATCTCAGATCTTTCAAAGTTCTCCCCCTGCGATCTTCTCGCAATCTGAGCTGCACAGAGAAAGCCGCCTCCCCCTGCACAGCTCTCACATGCGATCGCAGTGTTTTTATTTTAATTTGAATACTAGTGTGTGGGAACAGGGGGTCTCCGGAGCTGAACCGCAATAATTTCAGGTTCAGGGACCTCCTGCTTTCCGAGATACAGGCCTTGGTATGGGGGTATGGGGTGCCGGTATCTCCTATGCGGGACATTTAAACATTGCATGGGGATACAGGCACCCCATACCAGAGTCTGTAACTGAGGAAGCAGGGGGTCCCCAAACCTGAAATGAATGCGGTTAAGCTCCGGAGACCCCCTGCTCCCACACACTAATATTCTAATTAAAATAAAACCAGCTTCATTACCTTAGTGGCTAGCCGCTAAGGCAATGAAAGGGTTAAACCTGAATAGCCTGTTCATTTAGGGAAGAGGGGGGGTGAAGGGGGGGGCATGGTGTACGACTGTGCCAATCAATTGGTGTGTTGGCATTTTATTTTATTGAAATGTAATGTGTTTTATTCAGTGCTTATTTTTATTTTATTTTCAGCTATACCATTCATTGCCATAGTGTAAAACCATGCTCATATTATGGGCATGGTGTACTACTGTGCCAATCAATTGGTTTATTGGCATTTTATTTTAAATTTAAATGTAATGTATTTTATTCAGTCCTTGTTTTTTAATTTGTGACTTGCCCATTCATTGCCATAGTGGCAAACCATGCTCATATTATGGACATTGTGCACCACTGTGCCAATCAATTGATTTATTTGGGGTTGGGGCAGTTGACCCGGGAATGGTGGTTAGGCCTCGGTAACGGGAGTGGGGTTAACCCCTTAATTACATAGTGGTTAAAACTGCTAAAGTGATTAAGGGGTTAGTGGCCAGTAGTTCGTTTTTTTATTTTACTGTCGGTGCTCATTGAAGAAGAGGAAGACAAGGGGGACGAATGTGGCCTTCATCCTAGCAGGGATAAGCAAAACTTTAAATTACTATACAGTATACTGGCTGTGTCGCGTTTTGATTATGTTTTATTTTTTAATGGACAAATGTGCTATTATCCAGATATGGATAATAAGAATTTTGCCCATTACTGTACTGTATGTGTTGGGGGATGGTTCAATGTATTGTACCGATGTTTGTATTGTAATGCTTATTGGGAGTAGAGGGGGTGGGTGAAGGGGGTAGATGCCCAGGGTTGGTGGTTAGGCCACCAATGGGTAGTTGGAGAGTTTAAGTATTTGCTACCATAGCGGTTACTACCTCTAAGGTAATGAAGGGGTTAACCCCTCCCGCAACCTTCCCGGTAGGCCTAGCCACCCACCCTGGAGCAACTACCCCCTTTACCCACCCGCTCCTACCCCAAAAAACAGGTACGCTGGCTTAACCCCTTCATTGCCTTAGAGGCTAGCTTCTAAGACAATGAAGCTTCTTTTATTTAATTTCTATAACACAGTATTGTAGCATGGGGTCTCCGGGGCTGAATCACATTAATTTCAGGGACCCCCTGCTTTCTGAGTTTCAGACCCCATTAAGGGGTGCTGGTATCCCTCTGCTTTGTTTAAATCTCTCAGTCAAGTGGGCCGTGACTTTGGAGAATTTAAACATGGCAGGGATACTGGCACCCCACAACAGGTCCTGAAACTCAGGAAACAGGGGGTGAAATTAATGTGTTTCAGCTCCGGAGACCCCCTGCTACAATACAGTTTTATTAAAATAAAATAATAGCTGTGCGATCACCTGTTATAGGCGCGCAGGGAGTGTGACTGATTCAGTCTCACTCTTAGTGCGCTTCTCTTACAAACAGGTGTAGCCCGGTGGGATTCACATAGCGGGAGTCCCATTTAAACACAGGTACCCCTGCTGTTTTATTCAGATGGGCCACCATTAAGTCTGGTTGCTGGGATCTCGCGGTGCGGGGGAGAATGCCGTACCGGACCCGCAAAATAAGAGGGTCCGAACCAACGGTTGTATCTGTAGCTTGTTGGTTCACATGTCGAAAACAGAGCAGCAAGGAGGCATTGGAAAAGGAGATTTAAAAAAAAATTACAAATGTAATACTGGTTGCCAATTATAAGTTTCTGTGAATTGTCTACTGTGCAAAAATAGGTCAGACAAGGCATGGGAAAAGATTATTACTGAAGAACACTGTTTGAGTTAGGAAGGAATTTTTCCCCCTTTTTGAGACAAACCTGGTAAATGATTTACTTAAATTTTTTTAAATAAAATTGCTTTCCTATGGATAAATAGGACAACAGTGTAAATATAGCATAAGCATCCAACCCAATTAAAATTTGAGAAGGATATAATTCAATGGACACGTCTTTTTTTCAACCTTATCTATCCCCCTATCTGTCTTACTATATTACAATTTGGAAAGAGAGGGAATCAGAGGGCTAAAAAGAAGTTTGTATATGAATGTAGTCAGTGGGGGAAGGGGAGGGGGAGGGGTGGGGAAGGGAGAATCCTGTTCAGCTCAAAATAGACTTTCTAGGGAGGTGCTATCAGGGTGAAACTTAGCGTATAGGAGGAGAGAGGAGAGAACCCTATGTGATGCACTCAACCCTACTAATCAAAATAATAAACTTTTATTTATTGAAAAATGCAAACATAACAAATATATTTAAAACCTAAAGAGTGTACTGTGCAGTTCTGATGTGCATTCACTCTGGATGACCAAGTAGTGTCATAACTCGTGTGATGCACTGTAGATAAGAGAAACTGTGGATTCTCACAACACAAGTTTGAGAATGTAGTGAATGCACAATGTATATGACCCTGTGGGGGAAACAACTAGTGTGCACTCTACACAGGTGTTGTGATACACAGGCACTGGGAGCATTAATAGTGCATTAGTAGTGCAACTCTGTGTTACAAGGCTGCAGTGAGGTACATAACACTGCTGCATACACAGGGAGCCAAATGCAGACCCAGATAGGGAAAGGACCCCCCTGATAACAAATCAATGGGAGCGCTGCTAGGAGGTGGGTGCAGGTAAGTATACCCCGTTGTAAACCTCATGCGGGTACTCCAGACTAATAGCCAGAACTCACACTTTTAGCAGCTCCTTCCAGGGGGGGGGGAGAGATGTTATCGCAACCCTGCTGTGTATATATACTTATGGCTAGCCAGTGCCAGCAGAAACTCTGATATGCCTAGTTTCTAGCTAGTGGGATCCACATCTGTGGCCCACATCAAAGTTTAAAGCTAATCTACAGGACGTGAACAAACTCCTATGAGTTTGACACTGCAGCAGTACAGCCGGCGTCGGGATGACGTCATCCCGACGCCGGCTGTACTGCTGCAGTGTCAAACTCATAGGAGTTTGTTCACGTCCTGTAGATTAGCTTTAAACTTTGATGTGGGCCACAGATGTGGATCCCACTAGCTAGAAACTAGGCATATCAGAGTTTCTGCTGGCACTGGCTAGCCATAAGTATATATACACAGCAGGGTTGCGATAACATCTCTCCCCCCCCCCCTGGAAGGAGCTGCTAAAAGTGTGAGTTCTGGCTATTAGTCTGGAGTACCCGCATGAGGTTTACAACGGGGTATACTTACCTGCACCCACCTCCTAGCAGCGCTCCCATTGATTTGTTATCAGGGGGGTCCTTTCCCTATCTGGGTCTGCATTTGGCTCCCTGTGTATGCAGCAGTGTTATGTACCTCACTGCAGCCTTGTAACACAGAGTTGCACTACTAATGCACTATTAATTCTCCCAGTGCCTGTGTATCACAACACCTGTGTAGAGTGCACACTAGTTGTTTCCCCCACAGGGTTATATACATTGTGCATTCACTACATTCTCAAACTAGTGTTGTGAGAATCCACAGTTTCTCTTATCTACAGTGCATCACACGAGTTATGACACTACTTGGTCATCCAGAGTGAATGCACATCAGAACTGCACAGTACACTCTTTAGGTTTTAAATATATTTGTTATGTTTGCATTTTTCAATAAATAAAAGTTTATTATTTTGATTAGTAGGGTTGAGTGCATCACATAGGGTTCTCTCCTCTCTCCTCCTATGTATATGAATGTAACCAGGCTTTTTGAAAAAGCCAAGGACAAGAAAGTGCATAGTGGTCATTGTCATGGGAGGAGGGATTATCTCAGTCTCAGAAGTCCCAAATCCGTGCACAGATCCCTAAGGTATCCACTGTCACCAGAGCAGTTGAGGGTATGCTCAGCCCTATACTAGTCCCTTTTGGCTGCACGGGTTACGACAAGCCTGGCGGGAGCAAATAAACTTTGGGTTGATTATAAGAGAGTATAATAAATCATACATAAATCCCGACACTCGAGGAAAGATACATAAAAAGGAGCAAAGGTAGTCACGTAAAAGAGCTTTGATCACAGTCCTGCGATAGACTTAGCTAAGAGATCCTGAGCTATTTTTGTCCTTTGTGAGGGCTTGAGATGAGGCTAAAATCAGTCCATGAAATACAGCCAGTCCTTGAGTAACTTCCCAGCAGTTCCAAGGAAAAAAGTACGAGGAAAGGGCTGGCAGCTTCTTGGCCACCCAGTCCAGGCTAGATAACAGCTCACTAGATACTTGTCTGTGAGCAAGGTGCCTCTATCTACCAACCGGATGCACCAGGACATCCTGGATCTTTCCCAGGAACAAAAACAGAGACGTGGCCAATAGGCTCCTTTGCTACAAGCCTGGATCTTTCACTGAGAGTTTCTTCCATATGGGGCTCACCTCCATGATCCAGCACCCAAAACAGGCTCCCACCACAAAGTCCATGGTCTCCACCAGCAGAGGATGCATTCCTGAGAGCTCTCTACCGCAGTGGTAAGATGTGAGTCAGTGTGACTCACCCGTGAATCTGTGGAACTTTGGAGTGACCAAGCATTTGTAGATAGATTTCCCGATTCCATTCAAAATCATGGAGGAACAGCGCTCAGCCAATAAGAGCATGATGGGAAAGACAAACAGACCAATCACAGTTGAGGGGCATGGCTATAGATATGGCCATTTGCCGATTTTGACATCAGATAGGAAGTGGACCAATCACAGCAGTGCCTACGGCTTCCATTGCAGCCATGATCATCTCTGAGAGTTTGATGACAGATGAAATGGTGCTGATTTGGTGGTCTAGAAAATGGCTCCGCTTTTGGGCTGTGTGCAAAACCAGTGGGTGCCCTTTGTACCCAGCCTTTCCTGGACACTGGTCTTTGCCCCCTCCCCCCCCCAATCCCTCCATCCTCCAAATTCCTGGAAACGGCCTGAAAATAGGGACCACGTTCCCACATTTGGGCATTTTCCCACCCCCACCATAGGAAAATGGATGTCCAGCTGTGGGGCATGGATGTGAGGGCAACAGTGTCTTTGACCTGGCCCCCTATGTCCAGCAAGGTGGTACTGAAGTCCCACAAGTGTAAAAGTATCTATACACAGCCCAGAACAGTACCACTACTTGCACATACAATAAAATGTTACATGTCTACATGATTTGGGGAAATACACAAATAGGCAGTGTCAGTGCCTTACAATAGCCCTCGTCTCAAGGACCATGACCTGGATGAAAGGGACAGCAGGACTTGGCTTAAGGGAAATTGGAAATAGCTGGGTTCTTTAATTGGTAGCCAGATAGCCAAATTCAGCCTACAGTATGATTACAAGTATCCCACAGATTGCTCAACACCTCTAGTGATCGATCTTTCGGTATGGGAGCTACTCCCTGTTCAATCTGCTCAATTGCTGCCTGTATGTGTGTGCTGCTTAGAACAGTACTGCTTCTTTCCTTTGATCGAGACTTGCTCTGAGGAATAGCAGAGCAGCAAGACAATAATAACCAGCTCACTTAGGCCCAGGACATAGTCAACTCAGCGTCGCTGAGCCACGCTGAACAGATGCACAAAGCCCCTGCATCTGTAATCAGCGCGGCTATAGTTTCTCCCTCCGCATGCTTGCTGATGCGTGCGGAGGCTGAGAAACTTCCCCGAGACAGGCAAGTTTGAAATTTGCCGCTCGGGGAAGCGGAGGAGCGGTCACGTGACCGCTCCCATCCAATAGGGCTGCAGCTGGTCCAGCATTACTACAGAGCCACCAGACCAGCAGAGGTGTGTATGTATGTGTGTGTATGTTTATGTGTGTGTGTGTGTGTGTGTATATATGTGTATGTGTGTGTGTGTGTATGTATGTATGTGTGGTGTGTGTATGTGTGTGTGTATGTGTGTGTGTATGTGTGTGTGTATGGTTCTCCCGGTACCATCTGATCAGCGCTGCCCACACACACACCATAAGCCCCACTGCCTCACACCGCCCTGCAGAGCCCCCCACCCCTCACGTCCGCCTCAGGTTTATGGCCAGCTACCGGACTCTTCTCTTCTTGGTGATACTTTATGTTCTGGCCGCCTTCGTCTCTCTGGGGCCCGCATCCTGCACTTTCTGCCTTCTGATTGGCTACTTACTGTATGCCACAGCTCTGACTCTGCTGGCCGACAGGTGAAAACCGCACCGGAACTGACCCGAAAAAATAACTATCACTTGTTTATATTTTTAATGCTTTGGATACTGTCAGTATTTTAATGTAAGATCAACTCTGGCTGAAAATGTTTTGGATTAAATAGTTTCAGGTAAAGATTTCTGTAAATGCTATTTTTGTGTGATGTGTGATGTGTGTGATGTGTGTGGTGTGTGTGTTTGTGTATGTGTGTTGTGTGTGTGTGTGTGTGTGTGTGTGTGTGTGTGTGTGTGTGTGTGTGTGTGTGTGTGTGTGTGTGTGTGTGTGTGTGTGTGTGTGTGTGTGTGTGTGTGTGTGTGTGATGTATGTGTGTGAATATATTTATCAAAGTTGCACAATATTAATAAATAATTTATTCTCACAAATTTTTCTTTTTTATTAAATTTTAAAATATTATATAACACACACACACACACACACACACACACACACACACACACACACACACACACACACACACACACACACACACACACACACACACACTGGTTCCCCAGTGACACACAAACACACAGACCACTTCAAAGTGACACACACACACACACACTGACAGCTACCAAGTGACACACACACACAGTGATACCCGCCTCCCAAGCGCGCTTGCTGTCTCCTCTGCCAGGACAGCAAAAAACTCATGGTAGAGTGAGCGGCAGCAAGCAAGAGCGAGCAGCAGCACCTAAGTGCTTACTATGTCCCAGGCCTTATAGAGTACATAGCACCTGATCAGAGGAGTCCGGGAGAAGCTTAAATCTGCATCTGTGTCCTCTCCTCACTGAAGAGAAAGAGGCGAAGGTAGAGAAGTGCAACACATTGTAAATCTAGAACTTCTTATGGCGCTAAGGCAAAGGGTGCCCTAAGGAATGGACAAAATCTCTTCTTAAGGACGATGACCAAAGGTGGCTAGGACATGTGCATTGTTTTTTGGTATCTTTATAGCCTGTGGACACCGCTCGCCGTGGAATGACACCAGTCAGCTGCTTGAGGGGATCCTTCTTCCTTGCTCGGAGTCAAACGCTTCCAGAGTTTCTACGATCGGCTCCTCCGCTGACGTCACTTCCGGTATCTGCTACGGTGTCCCTGCTGGTCCAATGCTTTTCGAAACTCCTATTAGTTTCCTGACGAAGAAACCCACTAATAGGAGTTTCGAAAACGCGTTGGAGGTTTTTTGGACCAGCAGGGACACTGTAGCAGATACCGGAAGTGACGTCAGCGGAGGAGGCGATCATAGAGACTTTGGAAGCGTTTGACTCCGAGCAAGGAAGAAGGATCCCCTCAAGCAGCTGACTGGTGTCATTCCACAGCGAGCGGTGTCCATAGGCTATAAAGATACCAAAAACCAATGCATATGTCCTTGCCACCTTTGGTCATCGTCCTTAAGAAGAGATTTTGTCCATTCACTTAGGGCACCCTTTGCCTTAGCGCCATAAGAAGTTCTATATCCCCATATCCTTTCTGGTCGTGAGATAGCCAGAGGAACTTTTTGGGCAGCTCTGGGACACTTTTTGGACTCTTTACCACAGGTTTTTCAATATATAATTTTGTTGTCACGCGAGCGCTATTGTACACTTACATTGTAAATCTAGGTTTACTAAACTTTGAGTGTGCTGCTTTTAAAATTAGCATTATACATAATTGAAATTGCAGCAATATTTTTATGATTTCTTACTAAACCCTACAGCAGAAAATATTTGAACTCATTTGATGCCTATGGCTATCAATGCATTCCAAATAAATGGACACACAGGGATAACATACAACATAAACACCCTAACAATAACAATCATTATATGTTTTTGTCAATTGGATGTTGCATTGGACACCCCCTGTCTTTTGTTGTATACATTTGCCACGCTCAGTAGCATTCTTTTGACATAAATATATACTGTATTCATGATGTGGTGGGTATAGGAGTTTGAGCAAACTGGGAATGTGAGTGTTATGTCTTCATAGTTGTAACTGATAAGTACTGTAAATAATCAATATAAACAGCAAAATAAAGCAGAAAAACAGAACGTCTAGATTTATGTATAATGTATCTGGGTGATAATAAAAAAACATGAAAATAAAGGTAAAGTACTGTATGCTGATTACAAAAGTAAATACCACACAAACTAAAAATTAAGATCGGCCAATGGAACGCCTATGGGAGTTGCATCAGTTTTGAACAAGTTTACAAACCCCTAGAGGTTCCATGTCTATACTGTAAGTTGAGCCAGGAAGAGGCCAGCTTTTGTATAAATTATGATGGGGTAGCCACAGGACAATGGAAAATCAGCTTATCTGTGTTTCCAATATAGAAGTAAAAGAGATCCATAGGCCCCATAACACTTAACATTTTCCCTTATATTTTGTAGGATATAGGTCAACACTTCCATTGAATAAGTCTCCCAAACGCTGGAAAGCCACGTTCCCACGTAGGTGTGGTCTATTGCTTCCACAGCAATGGGATCTTGGATCTGGTTGCATTTAGTAAGTGTAAGGTTAGTTATTTTCTGAGTTTGTGCCCTGGGATGCAATCCCTATTTAAATGGGTAATCCATGGGTTTGTAGGAATTGTGATGGAGTAAATCTTCTCAATGTTCTCAATAACCTCATCCCAGAATGGTCTAAACTAGAGACCAGTCCCACCAAATGTTAAGCATGGACCCCTGATACCTGCATCCCCTTCAACACTTTGTATGTGAATATTTTAAGCTTTCAGTAGCCCAAGGGGCCAACTAGTCCTGGGTTGACCATGACTAGCTGGCCAACTGCTTCTTCTAGGGTGTTAATAAATTAATGTTAAAAAACATGATATTAACTATTTTAATCTTCTGTCTGTATATTTATATGGCCTGTGTCTACAGTGGCTGTTATACCATATACACAGGCAAGATCAGCCTAAGGCCCAGGCCATAGAGAACTCAGGCGTGCTGAGGCGTGCTGAGCCGCGCTGAACAG